>NW_027417651.1:0-25742 GCF_009905375.1 Apium graveolens | reverse complement strand
TATAATTAAGGATGTTAACATCATATAATCCAATTTGACATCTTTTTACTACCTCTTAGTTCCCTTTCATACAGGTCAATTTTGTTCCACATTTTGGTTCTAATCAACCATGTAAGTCACTCTTCACCATATTAGAGTCACTTTGCACCATAAGAGTCCTTTGCCCATACATACAACAATTAACATGTTAACATTATATACATCCAATTGACATCCTTTTACCACTATTAATGTCACTTTCATACATTAATTTTGTTCCACCTTTTGGCTCTAATCAACCATGTAATCCCTTTTCACCATATTAGAGTTACTTTGCACAATGTAAGAGTCACTTGTCACCATATATTGATACAATGTACCATGTTAACATCATGTACATGCAATTAGACATCCTTTAACCAACTCTTGGTACCCTTTTCCTACAAGTCAATTTTGGGCCAAATTTTGGCTCTTATCAATCATGTAAGTGACTTCCCATATTAGGGCACTTTGCACCTATAATAGTCACTTGGCCATCATATTTGGTACAATTAAAATGTTAACATCATGTACATGCAATTAGAAATCCTTTTACCACCTCTTAGTTCCAATTTCATACAGTACAATTTTGTTCCCATTTGGTTCTAATCACCATGTAAGTCACTTTTCACCATTTACAGTCACTTGCACCCTATAAGAGTCACTTTCCACCATATATACAACAATTAACATGTTACTTCATATACATCCAATTTTGACATCCTTTTACCACCTATTATGCTACTTTCATACAGTTATTTTGTTCCACATTTTGGCTCTAATCAACCATGTAAGTCACTTTTCACATATTAGAGTCACTTTGCATCCTATAAGAGTCACTTTCCACCATATATGATACAATAACATATCAACATCATTACATGCAATTGGACATCCTTTACCACCTCTAGGTACACTTTCCTACAAGTCAATTTTAGGCCACATTTTGGCTCTAATCAATCATGTAAGTGACTTCTCACTATATTAGAGTCACTTGCACCTTATAAGAGTCACTTGCCATCATATATTGGTACAATTAACATGTTAACATCATTACATGCAATTAGAAATCCTTTACCACCTTTAGTGCCACATTCATACAAGTCAATTTTGGTCCACATTTTGGTTCAATTAACCATGTAAGTCACTTTTCACCATATAGAGTCATTTTGCACCCTATATTCACTTTCCACAATCTATTTGTATAATTAACATGTTAATCATATACATCCAATTTGATATCCTTTTACCACCTCTTAGTTCCACTTTCATACATCAATTTTGTCCACATTTTGGTTCTAATCAACCATGTAAGTACTTTTCACCATAATTAGAGTCACTTTGCGCCCTATAAGAGTCACTTTCCACCATACATACAACAATTAACATGTTAACATTATATACATCCAATTTGACATCCTTTACCACCTATTAATGTCACTTTCATACAAGTTAATTTGTTCCACATTTTGGCTCTACTCAACCATGTAAGTCAATTTTCACCATATTAGAGTCACTTTGCACCCTATAAGAGTCACTTTCACCATATATTGATACATTAACATGTTAACATCATGTACAATGCAATTAGACATCCTTTAACCACCTCTTGGTACCCCCTTTCCTACAAGTTAATTTTCGGCCACATTTGGCTCTTATCATCATGTAAGTGACTTCTCACCATATTAGAGTTACTTACACCTTATAAGAGTCACTTGCCATCATATATTGGTACAATTAACATGTTAACATCATGTACCTGCAATTAGAAATCCTTTACCACCTCTTAGTACCACATTCATACGAGTCAATTTTGTTCCACATTTTGGTTCTAATGAACCATGTAAGTCACTTTTCACCATATTAGAGTCATTTTGCACCCTATATGAGTCACTTTCCACAATCTATTTGTATAATTAACATGTTAACATCATATCATCCAATTGATATCCTTTTAACCACCTCTTAGTTCCACTTAGGTCAATTTTTGTTCCACATTTTTGTTCTACATCAACCATGTAAGTCACTTTCAACATATTAGAGTCACTTTGCACCCTATAAGAGTCACTTTCCACCATACATACACAATTAATATGTTAACATTATATACATCCAATTTGACATCCTTTTACCACCTATTAATGTCACTTTCATACAAGTTAATTTTGTTCCACATTTTGGCTCTAATCAACCATTTAAGTCACTCTTCACCGTATCAGAGTCACTTTGCACACTATAAGAGTCAGTTGTCACCATATATTGATACAATTAACATGTTAACATCATGTAATGGCAATTAGATATCCTTTAACCACCTCTTGGTACCCATTTCCTACAAGTTAATTTTGGGCCACATTTTGGCTCTAATCAATCATGTAAGTGACTTCTCACTATATTAGAGTCACTTTGCACCTTATAAGAGTCACTTGCCATCATATATTGGTAAAATTAACATGTTAACATCATGTACATACAATTAGAAATCCTTTACCCACCTCTTAGTGCCACATTCATACGAGTCAACTTTGTTCCACATTTTAGTTCTAATTAACCATGTAAATCACTTTCACCATATTAGAGTCACTTTGCACCCTATAAGAGTCACTTTCGCCATATATATAACAATTAACATGTTACATCATATACATCCAATTTGACATCCTTTTACCACCTATTAATGCTACTTTCATACAAGTTAATTTTGTTCTACATTTTAGCTCTAATCAACCATGTAAGTCACTTTTCTACATATTAGAGTCACTTTGCATCCTCTAAGAGTCACTTTCCACCATATATTGATACAATTAACATGTTAACCATCATGTACATGCAATTAGACATCCTTTAACCACCTCTTGGTACCCTTTTCGTACAAGTCAATTTTTGGCCACATTTTGGCTCTAATCAATCATGTAAGTGACTTCTCACCATATTAGAGTCACTTTGCACCTTATAAGAGTCACTTGCCATCATATATTAGTAGAATTAACATGTTCACATCATAAACATGCAATTTGATATCCTTTTACCACCTATTAATGCCACTTTCAAACAAGTTAATTTTGTTCCACATTTTGGCTCTAATCAACCATTTAAGTCACTCTTCACCATATTAGAGTCACTTTGCACCCTATAAGAGTCAGTTGTCACCATATATTGATACAATTAACATGTTAACATCATGTACATGCAATTAGACATCCTTTAACCACCTCTTGGTACCCATTTCCTACAAGTTAATTTTGGGCCACATTTTGACTCTAATCAATCATGTAAGTGACTTCTCACTATATTAGAGTCACTTTGCACCTTATAAGAGTCACTTGCCATCATATATTGGTACAATTAACATGTTAACATCATGTACATGCAATTCGAAATCCTTTTACCACCTCTTAGTGCCACATTCATACAAGTTAATTTTGGTCCACATTTTGGTTCTAATTAACCATGTAATTCACTTTTCACCATATTAGAGTCACTTTGCACCCTATAAGAGTCACTTTCCGCCATATATATAACAATTAACATGTTAACATTATATACATCCAATTTGACATCCTTTTACCACCTATTAATGTCACCTTCATACAAGTTAATTTTGTTCCACATTTTGGCTCTAATCAACCATGTAAGTCAATTTTCACCATATTAGAGTCACTTTGCACCTATAAGAGTCACTTTCACCATATATTGATACAATTAACATGTTAACATCATGTACATGCAATTAGACATCCTTTAACCACCTCTTGGTACCCTTTTCCTACAAGTTAATTTTCGGCCACATTTTGGCTCTTATCAATCATATAAGTGACTTCTCACCATATTAGAGTCACTTTGCACCTATAAGAGTCACTTGCCATCATATATTGGTACAATTAACATGTTAACATCATGTACATGCAATTAGAAATCCTTTAACCACCTCTTGGTACCCCTTTCCTACAAGTTAATTTTGGGCAACATTTTGGCTCTTATCAATCATGTAAGTGACTTCTCACCATATTAGAGTCACTTTGCACCTTATAAGAGTCACTTGACATCATATATTAGTACAATTAACATGTTAACATCATGTAATGCAATTAAAAATCTTTTTACCACCTCTTAGTGCCACATTCATACAAGTCAATTTTGGTCCACATTTTGGTTCTAATTAACCATGTAAGTCACTTTTCACCATATTAGAGTCATTTTGCACCCTATATGATTCACTTTCCACAATCTATTAGTATAATTAACATGTTAACATCATATACATCCAATTTGATATCTTTTTACCACCTCTTAGTTGCAATTTCATACATGTCAATTTTGTTCCACATTTTGGTTCTAATCAACCATGTAAATCACTTTTCACTATATTAGAGTCACTTTGCACCCTATAAGAGTCACTTTCCACCATATATATAACAATTAACATGTTAACATCATATACATCCAATTTGACATCCTTTTACAACCTATTAATGCTACTTTCATACAAGTTAATTTTGTTCCACATTTTAGCTCTAATCAACCATGTATGTCACTTTTCAACATATTAGAGTCGCTTTGCATCCTATAAGAGTCACTTTCCACCATAATTGATACAATTAACATGTTAACATCATGTACATGCAATTAGACATCCTTTAACCACCTCTTGGTACCTATTTCCTACAAGTTAATTTTGGGCCACATTTTGGCTCTAATCAATCATATAAATGACTTCTCACTATATTAGAGTCACTTTGCACCTTATAAGAGTCACTTGCCATCATATATTGGTACAATTAACATGTTCACATCATGTACATGCAATTAGAAATCATTTTACCACCTCTTAGTGCCACATTCATACAAGTCAATTTTGGTCCACATTTTGGTTCTAATTAACCATGTAAGTCACGTTTCACCATATTAGAGTCATTTTGCACCCTATATGATTCACTTAACACAATCTATTAGTATAATTAACATGTTAACATCATATACATCCAATTTGACATCTTTTTACCACCTCTTAGTTAAAATTTCATACAGGTCAATTTTGTTCCACATTTTGGTTCTAATCAACCATGTAAATCACTTTTCAACATATTAGAGTCACTTTGCACCCTAGAAGAGTCACTTTCCGCCATATATATAACAATTAACATGTTAACATCATATACATCCAATTTGACATCCTTTTACCACCTATTAATGATACTTTCATACAAGTTAATTTTGTTCCACATTTTAGCTCTAATCAACCATGTAAGTCACTTTTCAACATATTAGAGTCACTTTGCATCCTGTAAGAGTCACTTTCCACCATATATTGATACAATTAACATGTTAACATCATGTACATGCAATTAGACATCCTTTAACCACATCTTGGTACCCTTTTCCTACAAGTCAATTTTTGGCCACATCTTGGCTCTAATCAATCATGTAAGTGACTTCTCACCATACTAGAGTCACTTTGCACCTTATAAGAGTCACTTGCCATCATATATTGGTACAATTAACATGTTAACATCATGTACATGCAATTAGACATCCTTTAACCACCTCTTGGTACCCATTTCCTACAAGTTAATTTTGGGCCACATTTTGACTCTAATCAATCATGTAAGTGACTTCTCACTATATTAGAGTCACTTTGCACCTTATAAGAGTCACTTGCCATCATATATTGGTACAATTAACATGTTAACATCATGTACATGCAATTAGAAATCCTTTAACCACCTCTTGGTACCCCTTTCCTACAAGTTAATTTTGGGCCACATTTTGGCTCTTATCAATCATGTAAGTGACTTCTCACCATATTAGAGTCACTTTGCACCCTATAAGAGTCAGTTGTCACCATATATTGATACAATTAACATGTTAACATCATGTACATGCAATTAGACATCCTTTAACCACCTCTTGGTACCCATTTCCTACAAGTTAATTTTGGGCCACATTTTGACTCTAATCAATCATGTAAGTGACTTCTCACTATATTAGAGTCACTTTGCACCTTATAAGAGTCACTTGCCATCATATATTGGTACAATTAACATGTTAACATCATGTACATGCAATTCGATATCCTTTTACCACCTCTTAGTGCCACATTCATACAAGTTAATTTTGGTCCACATTTTGGTTCTAATTAACCATGTAATTCACTTTTCACCATATTAAAGTCACTTTGCACCCTATAAGAGTCACTTTCCGCCATATATATAACAATTAACATGTTAACAAATACATCCAATTTGACATCCTTTTACCACCTATTAATGTCACTTTCATACAAGTTAATTTTGTTCCACATTTTGGCTCTAATCAACCATGTAAGTCAATTTTCACCATATTAGAGTCACTTTGCACCCTATAAGAGTCACTTTCACCATATATTGATACAATTAACATGTTAACATCATGTACATGCAATTAGACATCCTTTAACCACCTCTTGGTACCCTTTTCCTACAAGTTAATTTTCGGCCACATTTTGGCTCTTATCAATCATATAAGTGACTTCTCACCATATTAGAGTCACTTTGCACCTTATAAGAGTCACTTGACATCATATATTGGTACAATTAACATGTTAACATCATGTACATGCAATTAGAAATCCTTTAACCACCTCTTGGTACCCCTTTCCTACAAGTTAATTTTGGGCAACATTTTGGCTCTTATCAATCATGTAAGTGACTTCTCACCATATTAGAGTCACTTTGCACCTTATAAGAGTCACTTGCCATCATATATTGGTACAATTAACATGTTAACATCATGTAATGCAATTAAAAATCTTTTTACCACCTCTTAGTGCCACTTTCATACAAGTCAATTTTGGTCCACATTTTGGTTCTAATTAACCATGTAAGTCACTTTTCACCATATTAGAGTCATTTTGCACCCTATATGATTCACTTTCCACAATCTATTAGTATAATTAACATGTTAACATCATATACATCCAATTTGATATCTTTTTACCACCTCTTAGTTACAATTTCATACATGTCAATTTTGTTCCACATTTTGGTTCTAATCAACCATGTAAATCACTTTTCACCATATTAGAGTCACTTTGCACCCTATAAGAGTCACTTTCCACCATATATATAACAATTAACATGTTAACATCATATACATCCAATTTGACATCCTTTTACAACCTATTAATGCTACTTTCATACAAGTTAATTTTGTTCCACATTTTAGCTCTAATCAACCATGTATGTCACTTTTCAACATATTAGAGTCGCTTTGCATCCTATAAGAGTCACTTTCCACCATAATTGATACAATTAACATGTTAACATCATGTACATGCAATTAGACATCCTTTAACCACCTCTTGGTACCCATTTCCTACAAGTTAATTTTGGGCCACATTTTGGCTCTAATCAATCATATAAATGACTTCTCACTATATTAGAGTCACTTTGCACCTTATAAGAGTCACTTGCCATCATATATTGGTACAATTAACATGTTCACATCATGTACATGCAATTAGAAATCATTTTACCACCTCTTAGTGCCACATTCATACAAGTCAATTTTGGTCCACATTTTGGTTCTAATTAACCATGTAAGTCACTTTTCACCATATTAGAGTCATTTTGCACCCTATATGATTCACTTACCACAATCTTTTAGTATAATTAACATGTTAACATCATATACATCCAATTTGACATCTTTTTACCACCTCTTAGTTAAAATTTCATACAGGTCAATTTTGTTCCACATTTTGGTTCTAATCAACCATGTAAATCACTTTTCACCATATTAGAGTCACTTTGCACCCTAGAAGAGTCACTTTCCGCCATATATATAACAATTAACATGTTAACATCATATACATCCAATTTGACATCCTTTTACCACCTATTAATGATACTTTCATACAAGTTAATTTTGTTCCACATTTTAGCTCTAATCAACCATGTAAGTCACTTTTCAACATATTAGAGTCACTTTGCATCCTATAAGAGTCACTTTCCACCATATATTGATACAATTAACATGTTAACATCATGTACATGCAATTAGACATCCTTTAACCACATCTTGGTACCCTTTTCCTACAAGTCAATTTTTGGCCACATCTTGGCTCTAATCAATCATGTAAGTGACTTCTCACAATACTAGAGTCACTTTGCACCTTATAAGAGTCACTTGCCATCATATATTGGTACAATTAACATGTTAACATCATGTACATGCAATTAGACATCCTTTAACCACCTCTTGGTACCCATTTCCTACAAGTTAATTTTGGGCCACATTTTGACTCTAATCAATCATGTAAGTGACTTCTCACTATATTAGAGTCACTTTGCACCCTATAAGAGTCAGTTGTCACCATATATTGATACAATTAACATGTTAACATCATGTACATGCAATTAGACATACTTTAACCACCTCTTGGTACCCATTTCCTACAAGTTAATTTTGGGCCACATTTTGACTCTAATCAATCATGTAAGTGACTTCTCACTATATTAGAGTCACTTTGCACCTTATAAGAGTCACTTGCCATCATATATTGGTACAATTAACATGTTAACATCATGTACATGCAATTCGATATCCTTTTACCACCTCTTAGTGCCACATTCATACAAGTTAATTTTGGTCCACATTTTGGTTCTAATTAACCATGTAATTCACTTTTCACCATATTAAAGTCACTTTGCACCCTATAAGAGTCACTTTCCGCCATATATATAACAATTAACATGTTAACAAATACATCCAATTTGACATCCTTTTACCACCTATTAATGTCACTTTCATACAAGTTAATTTTGTTCCACATTTTGGCTCTAATCAACCATGTAAGTCAATTTTCACCATATTAGAGTCACTTTGCACCCTATAAGAGTCACTTTCACCATATATTGATACAATTAACATGTTAACATCATGTACATGCAATTAGACATCCTTTAACCACCTCTTGGTACCCATTTCCTACAAGTTAATTTTGGGCCACATTTTGACTCTAATCAATCATGTAAGTGACTTCTCACTATATTAGAGTCACTTTGCACCTTATAAGAGTCACTTGCCATCATATATTGGTACAATTAACATGTTAACATCATGTACATGCAATTCGATATCCTTTTACCACCTCTTAGTGCCACATTCATACAAGTTAATTTTGGTCCACATTTTGGTTCTAATTAACCATGTAATTCACTTTTCACCATATTAAAGTCACTTTGCACCCTATAAGAGTCACTTTCCGCCATATATATAACAATTAACATGTTAACAAATACATCCAATTTGACATCCTTTTACCACCTATTAATGTCACTTTCATACAAGTTAATTTTGTTCCACATTTTGGCTCTAATCAACCATGTAAGTCAATTTTCACCATATTAGAGTCACTTTGCACCCTATAAGAGTCACTTTCACCATATATTGATACAATTAACATGTTAACATCATGTACATGCAATTAGACATCCTTTAACCACCTCTTGGTACCCTTTTCCTACAAGTTAATTTTCGGCCACATTTTGGCTCTTATCAATCATATAAGTGACTTCTCACCATATTAGAGTCACTTTGCACCTTATAAGAGTCACTTGCCATCATATATTGGTACAATTAACATGTTAACATCATGTACATGCAATTAGAAATCCTTTAACCACCTCTTGGTACCCCTTTCCTACAAGTTAATTTTGGGCAACATTTTGGCTCTTATCAATCATGTAAGTGACTTCTCACCATATTAGAGTCACTTTGCACCTTATAAGAGTCACTTGCCATCATATATTGGTACAATTAACATGTTAACATCATGTAATGCAATTAAAAATCTTTTTACCACCTCTTAGTGCCACTTTCATACAAGTCAATTTTGGTCCACATTTTGGTTCTAATTAACCATGTAAGTCACTTTTCACCATATTAGAGTCATTTTGCACCCTATATGATTCACTTTCCACAATCTATTAGTATAATTAACATGTTAACATCATATACATCCAATTTGATATCTTTTTACCACCTCTTATTTACAATTTCATACATGTCAATTTTGTTCCACATTTTGGTTCTAATCAACCATGTAAATCACTTTTCACCATATTAGAGTCACTTTGCACCCTATAAGAGTCACTTTCCACCATATATATAACAATTAACATGTTAACATCATATACATCCAATTTGACATCCTTTTACAACCTATTAATGCTACTTTCATACAAGTTAATTTTGTTCCACATTTTAGCTCTAATCAACCATGTATGTCACTTTTCAACATATTAGAGTCGCTTTGCATCCTATAAGAGTCACTTTCCACCATAATTGATACAATTAACATGTTAACATCATGTACATGCAATTAGACATCCTTTAACCACCTCTTGGTACCCATTTCCTACAAGTTAATTTTGGGCCACATTTTGGCTCTAATCAATCATATAAATGACTTCTCACTATATTAGAGTCACTTTGCACCTTATAAGAGTCACTTGCCATCATATATTGGTACAATTAACATGTTCACATCATGTACATGCAATTAGAAATCATTTTACCACCTCTTAGTGCCACATTCATACAAGTCAATTTTGGTCCACATTGTGGTTCTTATTAACCATGTAAGTCACTTTTCACCATATTAGAGTCATTTTGCACCCTATATGATTCACTTACCACAATCTATTAGTATAATTAACATGTTAACATCATATACATCCAATTTGACATCTTTTTACCACCTCTTAGTTAAAATTTCATACAGGTCAATTTTGTTCCACATTTTGGTTCTAATCAACCATGTAAATCACTTTTCACCATATTAGAGTCACTTTGCACCCTAGAAGAGTCACTTTCCGCCATATATATAACAATTAACATGTTAACATCATATACATCCAATTTGACATCCTTTTACCACCTATTAATGATACTTTCATACAAGTTAATTTTGTTCCACATTTTAGCTCTAATCAACCATATAAGTCACTTTTCAACATATTAGAGTCACTTTGCATCCTATAAGAGTCACTTTCCACCATATATTGATACAATTAACATGTTAACATCATGTACATGCAATTAGACATCCTTTAACCACATCTTGGTACCCTTTTCCTACAAGTCAATTTTTGGCCACATCTTGGCTCTAATCAATCATGTAAGTGACTTCTCACCATACTAGAGTCACTTTGCACCTTATAAGAGTCACTTGCCATCATATATTGGTACAATTAACATGTTAACATCATGTACATGCAATTAGACATCCTTTAACCACCTCTTGGTACCCATTTCCTACAAGTTAATTTTGGGCCACATTTTGACTCTAATCAATCATGTAAGTGACTTCTCACTATATTAGAGTCACTTTGCACCTTATAAGAGTCACTTGCCATCATATATTGGTACAATTAACATGTTAACATCATGTACATGCAATTAGAAATCCTTTAACCACCTCTTGGTACCCCTTTCCTACAAGTTAATTTTGGGCCACATTTTGGCTCTTATCAATCATGTAAGTGACTTCTCACCATATTAGAGTCACTTTGCACCCTATAAGAGTCAGTTGTCACCATATATTGATACAATTAACATGTTAACATCATGTACATGCAATTAGAGATCTTTTAACCACCTCTTGGTACCCCTTTCCTACGAGTTAATTTTGGGCCACATTTTGGCTCTTATCAATTATGTAAGTGACTTCTCACCATGTTAGAGTCACTTTGCACCTTATATGAGTCACTTGCCATTATATATTGGTACAATTAACATGTTAACATCATGTACATGCAATTAGAAATCTTTTTACCACCTCTTAGTGCCACATTCATACAAGTCAATTTTGGTCCACATTTTGGTTCTAATTAACCATGTAAGTCACTTTTCACCATATTAGAGTCATTTTGCACCCTATATGATTCACTTTCCACAATCTATTAGTATAATTAACATGTTAACATCATATACATCCAATTTGACATCTTTTTACCTCCTCTTAGTTCCAATTTCATACAGGTCAATTTTGTTCCACATTTTGGTTCTAATCTACCATGTAAGTCACTTTTCACCATATTAGAGTCACTTTGCACCCTATAAGAGTCACTTTCCACCATATATACAACAATTAACACGTTAACATCATATACATCCAATTTGACTTCCTTTTACCACCTATTAATGCTATTTTCATACAAGTTAATTTTGGTCCACATTTTGGCTCTAATCAACCATGTAAGTCACTTTTCATCATATTAGAGTCACTTTGCATCCTATAAGAGTCACTTTCCACCATATATTGATACAATTAACATGTTAACATCATGTACATGCAATTAGACATACTTTAACCACCTCTTGGTACCCCTTTCCTACAAGTCAATTTTTGGCCACATTTTGGCTCTAATCAATCATGTAAGTGACTTCTCACCATATTAGAGTCACTTTGAACCTTATAAGAGTCACTTGCCATCATATATTGGTACAGTTAACATGTTAACATCGTGTACATGCAATTAGAAACCCTTTTACCACCTCTAAGTGCCACATTCATCCGAGTAAATTTTGGTCCACATTTTGGTTCTAATTAACCATGTAAGTCACTTTTCACCATATTAGAGTCACTTTGCTTCCTATAAGAGTCACTTTCCACCATATATTGATACAATTAACATGTTAACATCATGTACATGCAATTAGACATCCTTTAACCACCTCTTGCTACCCCTTTCCTACAAGTCAATTTTTGGCCAAATTTTGGCTCTAATCAATAATGTAAGTGACTTCTCACCATATTAGAGTCACTTTGCACCTTATAAAAGTCACTTGCCATCATATATTGGTACAATTAACATGTTAACATCATGTACATGCAATTAGAAATCCTTTTACCACCTCTTAGTGCCAAATTCATCCGAGTCAATTTTGTTCCACATTTTGGTTCTAATCAACCATGTAAGTCACTTTTCACCATATTAGAGTCACTTTGCACCCTATAAGAGTCACTTTCCACCAAAAATACAACAATTAACATGTTAACATCATATACATCCAATTTGATATCCTTTTACCACCTATTAATGCCACTTTCATACAAGTTAATTTTGTTGCACATTTTGGCTCTAATCAACCATGTAAGTCACTTTTCACCATATTAGAGTCACTTTGCACCCTATAAGAGTCACTTGTCACCATATATTGATACAATTAACATGTTAACATCATGTACATGCAATTAGACATCCTTTAACCACCTCTTGGTACCCCTTTCCTACAAGTTAATTTTGGGCCACATTTTGGCTCTTATCAATCATGTAAGTGACTTCTCACCATATTAGAGTCACTTTGCATCTTATAAGAGTCACTTGCCATAATATATTGGTACAATTAACATGTTAACATCATGTACATGCAATTAGAAATCTTTTTACCACCTCTTAGTGCCACATTCATACAAGTCATTTTTGGTCCACATTTTGGTTCTAATTAACCATGTAAGTCCATGTAAGTCACTTTTCACCATATTAGAGTTATTTTGCAGGATATGATTCACTTTCCACAATCTATTAGTATAATTAACATGTTAACATCATATACATCCAATTTGACATCTTTTTACCACCTCTTAGTTCCAATTTCATACAGGTCAATATTGTTCCATATTTTGGTTCTAATCAACCATGTAAGTCACTTTTCACCATAATAGAGTCACTTTGCACCCTATAAGAGTCACTTTCCACCATATATACAACAATTAACACGTTAACATCATATACATACCCGAAGTCTGAAGGGGGCTTGGGTTTTAAGGATTTGTTCAAATGGAATAAAAGTGCCATTTGGTTTCAGTTATGGAGGATCATCTCGAATGCAGACTCAATTTGGATTCTATGGGTGAACTCATACATTCTATATCATAAACCATTCTGGACCAGGAAAATGCCACACAAATGCTCTTGGGGTCTTCGGAAAATTCTTAATGCAAGATGTGAAGTGCAGAACTTTATCAATTACAGTTTGGGCTTAGTCTCGAATTTTTACTTCTGGCATGACCCCTGGGTTCAAGGGAAAAATCTTCTTCAACTCTTCCCCAGCTGCATCATCTCCATTATGGAATCTGATACCCTTGATAGGGTTGGCTACATGCAAAATGAGGTAGGCTGGAACCTTTGTCCTACTAATCACGTTCTGGCGATGGATCTGCGATCTCTGTGCGAATCTATTACTCCTCGGGGTAGAGATCGTATAACATGGAATAATCATTCAGGGCCGGTTACTTTATCTATCATTTGGGATTCCATGAGGCCTCGTTCTGTTGCACCAAACTGGATTAATCTGGTATGGCACAAGCTTGCTGTACCAAAATTTTCCATTAACTTATGGCTTATCTTGCGTCATAGACTCCTGACGAGAGATCGTATGGCTCGTTTTGGATTTAATGTTAATCCAATTTGTCTCTTTTGTAACAACATGGAGACACATGAGCATCTCTTCTTTAACTGCTTTTATATCTCACAGATATTAAAGGAATGTCCGGTGATAATTACTTCCAGTTGGCAAGAAATTCTTAATGGTAATTTGGTCAATCCAAGTTTGGATAAAATGAGGAGGGACTTTGCATCTCTGTTTGTGGCAACTACTTTTTATTTTGTTTGGGCTGAAAGAAATGCTAGGTGTCATGACAATGGGCCTCCAAAACTAGCATCTCAACTGCTGAGTGATATCAAGTTAAGAATTAGAGAAAAGTTGTCATCCTCTATTCTTTTTCAACAGAGAATCAAGAAAGATATGGGACTACAACTTTTATTATTTTAAGAAGTTCAGATAGGTTTTGATGCTTGTATTCATGATTGCTTTGCTTACCGAATATCCATTGTTGGGATGTTGGTTTTTGTTTCTCGCGGGGTATGCCCCTAGATTTGTACCCTTTAATCTTTGATATTTATTTTATTTAGCAAAAAAAAACATCATATACATCCAATTTGACTTCCTTTTACCACCTATTAATGCTATTTTCATACAAGTTAATTTTGGTCCACATTTTGGTTCTAATTAACCATGTAAGTCACTTTTCACCATATTAGAGTCACTTTGCTTCCTATAAGAGTCACTTTGCTTCCTATAAGAGTCACTTTCCACCATATATTGATACAATTAACATGTTAACATCATGTACATGCAATTAGACATCCTTTAACCACCTCTTGGTACCCCTTTCCTACAAGTCTATTTTTGGCCACATTTTGGCTCTAATCAATCATGTAAGTAACTTCTCACCATATTAGAGTCACTTTGCACCTTATAAGAGTCACTTGCCATCATATATTGGTACAGCTAACATGTTAACATCATGTACATGCAATTAGAAATCCTTTTACCACCACTTAGTGCCACATTCATTCGAGTCAATTTTGGTCCACATTTTGGTTCTAATTAACCATGTAAGTCACTTTTCACCATATTAGAGTCATTTTGCACCCTATATGATTCACTTTCCACAATCTATTAGTATAATTAACATGTTAACATCATATACATCCAATTTGACATCTTTTTCCCACCTCTTAGTTCCAATTTCATACAGGTCAATTTTGTTCCACATTTTGGTTCTAATCAACCATGTAAGTCACTTTTCACCATAATAGAGTCACTTTGTACCCTATAAGAGTCACTTTCTACCATATATACAACAATTAACATGTTAACATCATATACATCCAATTTGACATCCTTTTACCACCTATTAATGCTACTTTCATACAAGTTAATTTTGTTCCACATTTTGGCTCTAATCAACCATGTAAGTCACTTTTCAACATATTAGAGTCACTTTGCTTCCTATAAGAGTCACTTTCCACCATATATTGATACAATTAACATGTTAACATCATGTACATGCATTTAGACATCCTTTAACCACCTCTTGGTACCCCTTTCCTACAAGTCAATTTTGGGCCACATTTTGGCTCTTATCAATCATGTAAGTGACTTCTCACCATATTAGAGTCACTTTGCACCTTATAAGAGTCACTTGCCATCATATATTGGTACAATTAACATGTTTACATCATGTACATGCAATTAGAAATCCTTTTATCACCTCTTAGTTCCAATTTTATACAGTACAATTTTGTTCTACATTTTGGTTCTAATCAACCATGTAAGTCACTTTTCAACATATTACAATCACTTTGCACCCTATAAGAGTCACTTTCCACCATATATACAACAATTAACATGTTAACTTCATATACATCCAATTTGACATCCTTTTACCACCTATTAATGCTACTTTCATAAAAGTTAATTTTGTTCCACATTTTGGCTCAAATCAACCATGTAAGTCACTTTTCAACATATTAGAGTCAGTTTGCATCCTATAAGAGTCACTTTCCACCATATATTGATACAATTAACATATCAACATCATGTACATGCAATTATACAATTAACATGTTAACATCATGTACATGCAATTAGAGATCTTTTAACCACCTCTTGGTACCCCTTTCCTACGAGTTAATTTTGGGCCACATTTTGGCTCTTATCAATCATGTAAGTGACTTCTCACCATGTTAGAGTCACTTTGCACCTTATATGAGTCACTTGCCATTATATATTGGTACAATTAACATGTTAACATCATGTACATGCAATTAGAAATCTTTTTACCACCTCTTAGTGCCACATTCATACAAGTCAATTTTGGTCCACATTTTGGTTCTAATTAACCATGTAAGTCACTTTTCACCATATTAGAGTCATTTTGCACCCTATATGATTCACTTTCCACAATCTATTAGTATAATTAACATGTTAACATCATATACATCCAATTTGACATCTTTTTACCTCCTCTTAGTTCCAATTTCATACAGGTCAATTTTGTTCCACATTTTGGTTCTAATCTACCATGTAAGTCACTTTTCACCATATTAGAGTCACTTTGCACCCTATAAGAGTCACTTTCCACCATATATACAACAATTAACACGTTAACATCATATACATCCAATTTGACTTCCTTTTACCACCTATTAATGCTATTTTCATACAAGTTAATTTTGGTCCACATTTTGGCTCTAATCAACCATGTAAGTCACTTTTCATCATATTAGAGTCACTTTGCATCCTATAAGAGTTACTTTCCACCATATATTGATACAATTAACAAGTTAACATCATTTACATGCAATTAGACATACTTTAACCACCTCTTGGTACCCCTTTCCTACAAGTCAATTTTTGGCCACATTTTGGCTCTAATCAATCATGTAAGTGACTTCTCACCATATTAGAGTCACTTTAAACCTTATAAGAGTCACTTGCCATCATATATTGGTACAGTTAACATGTTAACATCGTGTACATGCAATTAGAAACCCTTTTACCACCTCTAAGTGCCACATTCATCCGAGTAAATTTTGGTCCACATTTTGGTTCTAATTAACCATGTAAGTCACTTTTCACCATATTAGAGTCACTTTGCTTCCTATAAGAGTCACTTTCCACCATATATTGATACAATTAACATGTTAACATCATGTACATGCAATTAGACATCCTTTAACCACCTCTTGCTACCCCTTTCCTACAAGTCAATTTTTGGCCAAATTTTGGCTCTAATCAATAATGTAAGTGACTTCTCACCATATTAGAGTCACTTTGCACCTTATAAAAGTCACTTGCCATCATATATTGGTACAATTAACATGTTAACATCATGTACATGCAATTAGAAATCCTTTTACCACCTCTTAGTGCCAAATTCATCCGAGTCAATTTTGTTCCACATTTTGGTTCTAATCAACCATGTAAGTCACTTTTCACCATATTAGAGTCACTTTGCACCCTATAAGAGTCACTTTCCACCAAAAATACAACAATTAACATGTTAACATCATATACATCCAATTTGATATCCTTTTACCACCTATTAATGCCACTTTCATACAAGTTATTTTTGTTGCACATTTTGGCTCTAATCAACCATGTAAGTCACTTTTCACCATATTAGAGTCACTTTGCACCCTATAAGAGTCACTTGTCACCATATATTGATACAATTAACATGTTAACATCATGTACATGCAATTAGACATCCTTTAACCACCTCTTGGTACCCCTTTCCTACAAGTTAATTTTGGGCCACATTTTGGCTCTTATCAATCATGTAAGTGACTTCTCATCATATTAGAGTCACTTTGCATCTTATAAGAGTCACTTGCCATAATATATTGGTACAATTAACATGTTAACATCATGTACATCCAATTAGAAATCTTTTTACCACCTCTTAGTGCCACATTCATACAAGTCATTTTTGGTCCACATTTTGGTTCTAATTAACCATGTAAGTCCATGTAAGTCACTTTTCACCATATTAGAGTTATTTTGCAGGATATGATTCACTTTCCACAATCTATTAGTATAATTAACATGTTAACATCATATACATCTAATTTGACATCTTTTTACCACCTCTTAGTTCCAATTTCATACAGGTCAATTTTGTTCCACATTTTGGTTCTAATCAACCATGTAAGTCACTTTTCACCATATTAAAGTCACTTTGCACCCTATAACAGTCACTTTCCACCATATATACAACAATTAACATGTTAACATCATATACATCCAATTTGACATCCTTTTACCACCTATTAATGCTACTTTCATACAAGTTAATTTTGTTCCACATTTTGGCTCTAATCAACCATGTAAGTCACTTTTCAACATATTAGAGTCACTTTGCATCCTATAAGAGTCACTTTCCACTATATATTGATACAATTAACATGTTAACATCATGTACATGCAATTAGACATCCTTTAACCACCTCTTGGTACCCCTTTCCTACAAGTCTATTTTTTGCCACATTTTGGCTCTAATCAATCATGTAAGTCACTTCTCACCATATTAGAGTCACTTTGCACCTTATAAGAGTCACTTGCCATCATATATTGGTACAACTAACATGTTAACATCATGTACATGCAATTAGAAATTCTTTTACCACCTCTTTGTGCCACATTCATTCGAGTCAATTTTGGTCCACATTTTGGTTCTAATTAACCATGTAAGTCACTTTTCACCATATTAGAGTCATTTTGCAACTTATATGAGTCACTTTCCACAATCTATTTGTGTAATTAACATGTTAACATCATATACATCCAATTTGACCTCCTCTTACCACCTCTTAGTTCCACTTTCATACAGGTCAATGTTGGTCCACATTTTGCTTCTAATCAACCATGTGAGTCACTTTTCACCATATTAGAGTCACTTTGCACCCTATAAGAGTCACTTTCCACTAGAGTCACTTGTCACCATATATTGATACAATTAACATGTTAACATCATGTACATGCAATTAGACATCCTTTAACCACCTCTTGGTACCCCTTTCCTACAAGTTAATTTTGGGCCACATTTTGGCTCTTATCAATCATGTAAGTGACTTCTCACCATATTAGAGTCACTTTGCACCTTATTAGAGTCACTTGCCATCATATATTGGTACAATTAACATGTTAACATCATGTACATGCAATTATAAATCTTTTTACCACCACTTAGTGCCACATTCATACAAGTCATTTTTGGTCCACATTTTGGTTCTAATTAACCATGTAAGTCCATGTAAGTCACTTTTCACCATATTTGAGTCATTTTGCACCCTATATGATTCACTTTCCACAATCTATTAGTATAATTAACATGTTAACATCATATACATCTAATTTGACATCTTTTTACCACCTCTTAGTTCCAATTTCATTCAGGTCAATTTTGTTCCACATTTTGGTTCTAATCAACCATGTAAGTCACTTTTCACCATATTAGAGTCACTTTGCACCCTATAACAGTCACTTTCCACCATATATACAACAATTAACATGTTAACATCATATACATCCAATTTGACATCCTTTTACCACCTATTAATGCTACTTTCATACAAGTTAATTTTGTTCCACATTTTGGCTCTAATCAACCATGTAAGTCACTTTTCAACATATTAGAGTCACTTTGCTTCCTATAAGAGTCACTTTCCACCATATATTGATACAATTAACATGTTAACATCATGTACATGCATTTAGACATCCTTTAACCACCTCTTGGTACCCCTTTCCTACAAGTCAATTTTGGGCCACATTTTGGCTCTTATCAATCATGTAAGTGACTTCTCACCATATTAGAGTCACTTTGCACCTTATAAGAGTCACTTGCCATCATATATTGGTACAATTAACATGTTTACATCATGTACATGCAATTAGAAATCCTTTTATCACCTCTTAGTTCCAATTTTATACAGTACAATTTTGTTCTACATTTTGGTTCTAATCAACCATGTAAGTCACTTTTCAACATATTACAGTCACTTTGCACCCTATAAGAGTCACTTTCCACCATATATACAACAATTAACATGTTAACTTCATATACATCCAATTTGACATCCTTTTACCACCTATTAATGCTACTTTCATAAAAGTTAATTTTGTTCCACATTTTGGCTCAAATCAACCATGTAAGTCACTTTTCAACATATTAGAGTCAGTTTGCATCCTATAAGAGTCACTTTCCACCATATATTGATACAATTAACATATCAACATCATGTACATGCAATTATACAATTAACATGTTAACATCATGTACATGCAATTAGAGATCTTTTAACCACCTCTTGGTACCCCTTTCCTACGAGTTAATTTTGGGCCACATTTTGGCTCTTATCAATCATGTAAGTGACTTCTCACCATGTTAGAGTCACTTTGCACCTTATATGAGTCACTTGCCATTATATATTGGTACAATTAACATGTTAACATCATGTACATGCAATTAGAAATCTTTTTACCACCTCTTAGTGCCACATTCATACAAGTCAATTTTGGTCCACATTTTGGTTCTAATTAACCATGTAAGTCACTTTTCACCATATTAGAGTCATTTTGCACCCTATATGATTCACTTTCCACAATCTATTAGTATAATTAACATGTTAACATCATATACATCCAATTTGACATCTTTTTACCTCCTCTTAGTTCCAATTTCATACAGGTCAATTTTGTTCCACATTTTGGTTCTAATCTACCATGTAAGTCACTTTTCACCATATTAGAGTCACTTTGCACCCTATAAGAGTCACTTTCCACCATATATACAACAATTAACACGTTAACATCATATACATCCAATTTGACTTCCTTTTACCACCTATTAATGCTATTTTCATACAAGTTAATTTTGGTCCACATTTTGGCTCTAATCAACCATGTAAGTCACTTTTCATCATATTAGAGTCACTTTGCATCCTATAAGAGTTACTTTCCACCATATATTGATACAATTAACAAGTTAACATCATTTACATGCAATTAGACATACTTTAACCACCTCTTGGTACCCCTTTCCTACAAGTCAATTTTTGGCCACATTTTGGCTCTAATCAATCATGTAAGTGACTTCTCACCATATTAGAGTCACTTTAAACCTTATAAGAGTCACTTGCCATCATATATTGGTACAGTTAACATGTTAACATCGTGTACATGCAATTAGAAACCCTTTTACCACCTCTAAGTGCCACATTCATCCGAGTAAATTTTGGTCCACATTTTGGTTCTAATTAACCATGTAAGTCACTTTTCACCATATTAGAGTCACTTTGCTTCCTATAAGAGTCACTTTCCACCATATATTGATACAATTAACATGTTAACATCATGTACATGCAATTAGACATCCTTTAACCACCTCTTGCTACCCCCTTTCCTACAAGTCAATTTTGGCCAAATTTTGGCTCTAATCAATAATGTAAGTGACTTCTCACCATATTAGAGTCACTTTGCACCTTATAAAAGTCACTTGCCATCATATATTGGTACAATTAACATGTTAACATCATGTACATGCAATTAGAAATCCTTTTACCACCTCTTAGTGCCAAATTCATCCGAGTCAATTTTGTTCCACATTTTGGTTCTAATCAACCATGTAAGTCACTTTTCACCATATTAGAGTCACTTTGCACCCTATAAGAGTCACTTTCCACCAAAAATACAACAATTAACATGTTAACATCATATACATCCAATTTGATATCCTTTTACCACCTATTAATGCCACTTTCATACAAGTTATTTTTGTTGCACATTTTGGCTCTAATCAACCATGTAAGTCACTTTTCACCATATTAGAGTCACTTTGCACCCTATAAGAGTCACTTGTCACCATATATTGATACAATTAACATGTTAACATCATGTACATGCAATTAGACATCCTTTAACCACCTCTTGGTACCCCTTTCCTACAAGTTAATTTTGGGCCACATTTTGGCTCTTATCAATCATGTAAGTGACTTCTCATCATATTAGAGTCACTTTGCATCTTATAAGAGTCACTTGCCATAATATATTGGTACAATTAACATGTTAACATCATGTACATCCAATTAGAAATCTTTTTACCACCTCTTAGTGCCACATTCATACAAGTCATTTTTGGTCCACATTTTGGTTCTAATTAACCATGTAAGTCCATGTAAGTCACTTTTCACCATATTAGAGTTATTTTGCAGGATATGATTCACTTTCCACAATCTATTAGTATAATTAACATGTTAACATCATATACATCTAATTTGACATCTTTTACCACCTCTTAGTTCCAATTTCATATTGGTCAATTTTGTTCCACATTTTGGTTCTAATCAACCATGTAAGTCACTTTTCACCATATTAGAGTCACTTTGCACCCTATAACAGTCACTTTCCACCATATATACAACAATTAACATGTTAACATCATATACATCCAATTTGACATCCTTTTACCACCTATTAATGCTACTTTCATACAAGTTAATTTTGTTCCACATTTTGGCTCTAATCAACCATGTAAGTCACTTTTCAACATATTAGAGTCACTTTGCATCCTATAAGAGTCACTTTCCACTATATATTGATACAATTAACATGTTAACATCATGTACATGCAATTAGACATCCTTTAACCACCTCTTGTACCCCTTTCCTACAAGTCTATTTTTTGCCACATTTTGGCTCTAATCAATCATGTAAGTCACTTCTCACCATATTAGAGTCACTTTGCACCTTATAAGAGTCACTTGCCATCATATATTGGTACAACTAACATGTTAACATCATGTACATGCAATTAGAAATTCTTTTACCACCTCTTTGTGCCACATTCATTCGAGTCAATTTTGGTCCACATTTTGGTTCTAATTAACCATGTAAGTCACTTTTCACCATATTAGAGTCATTTTGCAACTTATATGAGTCACTTTCCACAATCTATTTGTGTAATTAACATGTTAACATCATATACATCCAATTTGACCTCCTCTTACCACCTCTTAGTTCCACTTTCATACAGGTCAATGTTGGTCCACATTTTGCTTCTAATCAACCATGTGAGTCACTTTTCACCATATTAGAGTCACTTTGCACCCTATAAGAGTCACTTTCCACTAGAGTCACTTGTCACCATATATTGATACAATTAACATGTTAACATCATGTACATGCAATTAGACATCCTTTAACCACCTCTTGGTACCCCTTTCCTACAAGTTAATTTTGGGCCACATTTTGGCTCTTATCAATCATGTAAGTGACTTCTCACCATATTAGAGTCACTTTGCACCTTATTAGAGTCACTTGCCATCATATATTGGTACAATTAACATGTTAACATCATGTACATGCAATTATAAATCTTTTTACCACCACTTAGTGCCACATTCATACAAGTCATTTTTGGTCCACATTTTGGTTCTAATTAACCATGTAAGTCCATGTAAGTCACTTTTCACCATATTTGAGTCATTTTGCACCCTATATGATTCACTTTCCACAATCTATTAGTATAATTAACATGTTAACATCATATACATCTAATTTGACATCTTTTTTACCACCTCTTAGTTCCAATTTCATTCAGGTCAATTTGTTCCACATTTTGGTTCTAATCAACCATGTAAGTCACTTTTCACCATATTAGAGTCACTTTGCACCCTATAACAGTCACTTTCCACCATATATACAACAATTAACATGTTAACATCATATACATCCAATTTGACATCCTTTTACCACCTATTAATGCTACTTTCATACAAGTTAATTTGTTCCACATTTTGGCTCTAATCAACCATGTAAGTCACTTTTCAACATATTAGAGTCACTTTGCATCCTATAAGAGTCACTTTCCACTATATATTGATACAATTAACATGTTAACATCATGTACATGCAATTAGACATCCTTTAACCACCTCTTGATACCCCTTTCCTACAAGTCTATTTTTTGCCACATTTTGGCTATAATCAATCATGTAAGTCACTTCTTGTGATATCCCATATTTTCAGAATTATTATTATTAATATTTGAATATGTTTAAGTGATTTTCTGATTTAGAAGGAATAAAATGGTGGATATTTTATTCCTATTTGACGAGTTTGTGTTATTAAATGGTAATGTGCTAATTGTTGAGTGTTATATCGATCCTTGTTAATTTCTAAAAATATTTGCTTAAAGGTATTATTTCAAAAGGTATTTGAAAGCCGATTTTATTGATATCGGTAAATTGAGTTCGTTTAGTAATATTAGGGATTGAATGGATATTTTGTCTGCTATGTGTTATATGTAATATTAATTGTGTGGGACTCAGCTGTGATTGAGGATTATTTGTATTATTAATTACTGAGTCGTATCGTTTTGTTTTCGTCTTTAAAAGTGATTTTATTGAAAATCTAATTTCATAAATATTTAAATTATCTTAAAATTATTTTTATGATTTGATAATTACAAAAAATTATTTTTGGGATTTTATAAAATTTAGAAATCAATATTTCATCAATTATTTAGCCCTGTATGATTTTCTGATTGCATTATTTGTAAAATCCGTATTTAATTCCAAATTCTTCAAAAATTATGAAACTCATATTTATATAAGTTTGGAATATTCTGAGAATTTTAAAATTATTTTGGGAATTTTTAGGATTAATTTTACCCGCGCGTTGAATCGTTAATTGATAAAAGCGGGTATAAATTGCGTTTTCAAAAATTGTTTTAAAATTTCGAAATTTATGTTTTTATAAACTTCGGGATATTATAACATTTAAGACTATTTTCGTGATTTTCTGAATTTGTTTCAAGTGCAGCTCGGTTCGTAAATCGTATAATGCAGGTATAGTGCGCGAGTCAAAAATGCTTTAAAAAATTATAAAAATTTTATCTTATTAGTTTTTAATTATTCCGAGAATTTTAAAACTTATTTGGTATTTTCGGGTTAATTCTACCCGTAAATCTGCTCCTAAATTCTAAATTTCGGGGCGGAACCGTGATGTGCATGAGTGCGTGTCAATTCCATTACACGTGTCTTGTTTTTTTTTTTATTACCAGATACATATCCTATATTCTGTACGTGTCCTGTTGTTAAAGTTTGTTTAAAAAAAAAAAGTTTAAAAAAAAAAAAAAAAAAAGAAGCGAAAAAGAGAAAAAAAAACAAAACTTTATCCTAATACCCACGTAAACCAACCCCCCACCTAATCTAATCCCACGCAAACCCCTCCCCCCAGACTCTTCTCTCTCCTGTGTTTCCCCCTTCCACCGCCACTCTTCTTCTTTCCCGGTGAAATCGTCCATCTCCATAGTTCTTCTTTTC
>NW_027417650.1:0-116550 GCF_009905375.1 Apium graveolens | reverse complement strand
CTTCTAGGGTGCAAAGTGACTCTAATATGGTGAAAAGTGATTTACATGGTTGATTAGAACCAAAATGTGGAACAAAATTGATCTGTATGAAAGTAACTAAGAGGTGGTAAAAGATGTCAAATTGGATGTATATGATGTTAACATGTTAATTATACAAATAGATTGTGGAAAGTGATCATATAGGGTGCAAAATGACTCTAATATGGTGAAAAGTGACTTACATGGTTAATTAGAACCAAAATGTGGACCAAAATTGACTTGTATGAATGTGGCACTAAGAGGTTGTAAAATGATTTCTAATTGTATGTACATGATGTAACATGTTAATTGTACCAATATATGATGGCAAGTGACTCTTATAAGGTGCAAAGTGACTCTAATATGGTGAGAAGTCACTTATATGATGATTATAGCCAAAATGTGGCCCAAAATTACTTGTAGGAAAGGGGTACCAAGAGGTGGTTAAAGGATGTCTAATTGCATGTACATGATGTTAACATGTTAATTGTATCAATATATGGTGGAAGTGACTCTTATATGCAAAGTGACTCTAATATGGTGAAAAGTGACATGGTTGATTAGAGCCAAAATGTGGAACAAAATTAACTTGTATGAAAGTAGCATTAATAGTTTGGTAAAAGGATGTCAAATGGATGTATATGATGTTAACATGTTAATGTTATATATATGGTGGAAAGTGACTCTTATAGGGTGCAAAGTGACCCTAATATGGTGAAAAAGTGATTTACATGGTTGATTAGAACCAAAATGTGGAACAAAATTGACATGTATGAAATTATAACTAAGAGGTGGTAAAAAGATGTCAAATTGGATGTATATGATGTTAACATGTTAATTATACTAATAGATTGTAGAAAGTGAATCATATAGGGTGCAAAATGACTCTAATATGGTGAAAAGTGACTTACATGGTTAATTAGAACCAAAATGTGGACCAAAATTGACTTGTATGAATGTGGCACTAATGAGGTGGTAAAAGGATTTCTAATTGCATGTACATGATGTTAACATGTAATTGTACCAATATATGATGGCAAGTGACTCTTATAAGGTGCAAAGTGACTCTAATATAGTGAGAAGTCACTTACATGATTGATTAGAGCCAAAATGTCGCCCAAAATTAACTTGGTAGGAAATGGGTACCAAGAGGTGGTTAAAGGATGTCTAATTGCATGTACATGATGTTAACATGTTAATTGTATCAATATATGGTGACACCTGGACTCTTATAGGTGCAAAGTGACTCTAATATGGTGAGCAGTCACTTACATGATTGATTAGAGCCAAAATGTGGCCAAAAATTGACTTGTACGAAAAGGGTACCAAGAGGTGGTTTAAAGGATGTCAAATTGGATGTATATGATGTTAACATGTTAATTGTATATATGGTGGAAAGTGACTCTTATAGGTGCAAAGTGACTCTAATATGGTGAAAAGTGACTTACATGGTTGATTAGAACCAAAATGTGGAACAAAATTGACTGTATGAAAGTGGAATTAATAGGTGGTAAAAGGATGTCAAATTGGATGTATATGATGTTAACATGTTAATTATACTAATGGTGGAAAGTGACTCATATAGGGTGCAAAATGACTCTAATATGGTGAAAAGTGACTTACATGGTTAATTAGAACCAAAATGTGGACAAAATTGACTGTATGAATGTGGCACTAAGAGGTGGTAAAAGGATTTCTAATTGCATGTACATGATGTTAACATGTTAATTGTACCAATATATGATGGCAAGTGACTCTTATAAGGTGCAAAGTGACTCTAATATGGTGAGAAGTCACTTACATGATTGATTAGAGCCAAAATGTGGCCCAAAATTGACTTGTAGGAAATGGGTACCAAGAGGTGGTTAAAGGATGTCTAATTGCATGTACATGATGTTAACATGTTAATTGTATCAATATATTGGTGACAACTGACTCTTATAGTGTGCAAAGTGACTCTAATACGGTGAAGAGTGACTTAAATGGTTGATTAGAGCCAAAATGTGGAACAAAATTAACTTGTATGAAAGTGACATTAATAGGTGGTAAAAGGATGTCAAATTGGATGTATATAATGTTAACATGTTAATTGTTGTATGTATGGTGGAAAGTGACTCTTATAGGGTGCAAAGTGACTCTAATATGTTGAAAAGTGACTTACATGGTTGATTAGAACAAAAATGTGGAACAAATTGACCTGTATGAAAGTGGAACTAAGAGGTGGTAAAAGGATATCAAATTGGATGTATATGATGTTAACATGTTAATTATACAAATAGATTGTGGAAAGTGACTCATATAGGGTGCAAAATGACTCTAATATGGTGAAAAGTGACTTACATGGTTAATTAGAACCAAAATGTGGAACAAAATTGACTCGTATAATGTGGCACTAAGAGGTGGTAAAGGATTTCTAATTGCATGTACATGATGTTAACATGTTAATTGTACCAATATATGATGGCAAGTGACTCTTATAAGGTGCAAAGTGACTCTAATATGGTGAGAAGTCACTTACATGATTGATAAGAGCCAAAATGTGGCCGAAAATTAACTTGTAGGAAAGGGGTACCAAGAGGTGGTTAAAGGATGTCTAATTGCATGTACATGATGTTAACATGTTAATTGTATCAATATATGGTGAAAGTGGCTCTTATAGGGTGCAAAGTGACTCTAATATGGTGAAAATTGACTTACATGGTTGATTAGAGCCAAAATGTGGAACAAAATTAACTTGTATGAAAGTGACATTAATAGGTGGTAAAAGGATGTCAAATTGGATGTATATAATGTTAACATGTTAATTGTTGTATGTATGGTGGAAAGTGACTCTTATAGGGCGCAAAGTGACTCTAATATGGTGAAAAGTGACTTACATGGTTGATTAGAACCAAAATGTGGAACAAAATTGACCTGTATGAAAGTGGAACTAAGAGGTGGTAAAAGGATATCAAATTGGATGTATATGATGTTAACATGTTAATTATACAAATAGATTGTGGAAAGTGAATCATATAGGGTACAAAATGACTCTAATATGGTGAAAAGTGACTTACATGGTTAATTAGAACCAAAATGTGGACCAAAATTGACTTGTATGAATGTGGCACTAAGAGGTGGTAAAAGGATTTCTAATTGCATGTATATGATGTTAACATGTTAATTGTACCAATATATGATGGCAAGTGACTCTTATAAGGTGCAAAGTGACTCTAATATAGTGAGAAGTCACTTACATGATTGATTAGAGCCAAATGTGGCCCAAAATTAACTTGTAGGAAATGGGTACCAAGAGGTGGTTAAAGGATGTCTAATTGCATGTACATGATGTTAACATGTTAATTGTATCAATATATGATGACAACTGACTCTTATAGGGTGCAAAGTGACTCTAATATGGTGAAGAGTGACTTAAATGGTTGATTAGAGCCAAAATGTGGAACAAAATTAACTTGTTTGAAAGTGGCATTAATAGGTGGTAAAAGGATATCAAATTGCATGTTTATGATGTGAACATGTTAATTCTACCAATATATGATGGCAAGTGACTCTTATAAGGTGCAAAGTGACTCTAATATGGTGAGAAGTCACTTATATGATTGATAAGAGCCAAAATGTGGCCGAAAATTAACTTGTAGGAAAGGGGTACCAAGAGGTGGTCAAAGGATGTCTAATTGCATGTACATGATGTTAACATGTTAATTGTATCAATATATGGTGAAAGTGACTCTTATAGGGTGCAAAGTGACTCAAATATGGTGAAAATTGACTTACATGGTTGATAAGAGCCAAAATGTAGAACAAAATTAACTTGTATGAAAGTGACATTAATAGGTGGTAAAAGGATGTCAAATTGGATGTATATAATGTTAACATGTTAATTGTTGTATGTATGTGGAAAGTGACTCTTATAGGGCGCAAAGTGACTCTAATATGGTGAAAAGTGACTTACATGGTTGATTAGAACCAAAATGTGGAACAAAATTGAGCTGTATGAAAGTGGAACTAAGAGGTGGTAAAAGGATATCAAATTGGATGTATATGATATTAACATGTTAATTATACAAATAGATTGTGGAAAGTGACTCATATAGGGTGCAAAATGACTCTAATATGGTGAAAAGTGACATACATGGTTAATTAGAACCAAAATGTGGAACAAAATTGACTCGTATAAATGTGGCACTAAGAGGTGGTAAAGGATTTCTAATAGTATGTACATGATGTTAACATGTTAATTGTACCAATATATGATGGCAAGTGACTCTTATAAGGTGCAAAGTGACTCTTATATGGTGAGAAGTCACTTACATGATTGATTAGAGCCAAAATGTGGCCAAAAATTGACTTGTACGAAAAGGGTACCAAAAGGTGGTTAAAGGATGTCTAATTGCATGCACATGATGTTAACATGTTAATTGTATCAATATATGGTGGAAAGTGACTCTTATAGTATGCAAAGTGACTCTAATATGTAGAAAAGTGACTTACATGGTTGATTAGAGCTAAAATGTAGAACAAAATTAACTTGTATGAAAGTAGCATTAATAGGTGGTAAAAGGATGTCAAATTGGATGTATATGATGTTAACATGTTAATTGTTATATATATGGCGGAAAATGACTCTCATAGGGTGCAAAGTGACTCTAATATGGTGAAAAGTGATTTACATGGTTAATTAGAACCAAAATGTGGAACAAAATTGAGTCGTATGAATGTGGCACTAAGAGGTGGTAAAGGATTTCTAATTGTATGTACATGATGTTAACATGTTAATTTTACTAATATTTGATGGCAAGTGACTTTTATAAGGTGCAAAGTGACTCTAATATAGTGAGAAGTCACTTACATGATTGATTAGAGCCAAAATGTTGCCCAAAATTAACTTGTAGGAAATGGGTACCAAGAGGTGGTTAAAGGATGTCTAATTGCATGTACATGATGTTAACATGTTAATTGTATCAATATATGGTGACAACTGACTCTTATAGGGTGCAAAGTGACTCTAATACGGTGAAGAGTGACTTAAATGGTTGATTAGAGTCAAAATGTGGAACAAAATTAACTTGTATGAAAGTGACATTAATAGGTGGTAAAGGATGTCAAATTGGATGTATATAATGTTAACATGTTAATTGTTGTATGTATGGTGGAAAGTGACTCTTATAGGGTGCAAAGTGACTCTAATATGTTGAAAAGTGACTTGCATGGTCGATTAGAACCAAAATGTGGAACAAAATTGACCTGTATGAAAGTGGAACTAAGAGGTGGCAAAAGGATATCAAATTGGATGTATATGATGTTAACATGTTAATTATACAAATAGATTGTGGAAAGTGACTCATATAGGGTGCAAAATGACTCTAATATGGTGAAAAGTGACTTACATGGTTAATTAGAACCAAAATGTGGAACAAAATTGACTCATATGAATGTGGCACTAAGAGGTGGTAAAGGATTTCTAATTGCATGTACATGATGTTAACATGTTAATTGTACCAATATATGATGGCAAGTGACTCTTATAAGGTGCAAAGTGAGTCTAATATGGTGAGAAGTCACTTACATGATTGATAAGAGCCAAAATGTGGCCGAAAATTAACTTGTAGGAAAGGGGTACCAAGAGGTGGTTAAAGGATGTCTAATTGCATGTACATGATGTTAACATGTTAATTGTATCAATATATGGTGAAAGTGACTCTTATAGGGTGCAAAGTGACTCTAATATGGTGAAAATTGACTTACATGGTTGATTAGAGCCAAAATGTGGAACAAAATTAACTTGTATGAAAGTGACATTAATAGGTGGTAAAAGGATGTCAAATTGGATGTATATAATGTTAACATGTTAATTGTTGTATGTATGGTGGAAAGTGACTCTTATAGGGTGCAAAGTGACTCTAATATGGTGAAAAGTGACTTACATGGTTGATTAGAACCAAAATGTGGAACAAAATTGACCTGTATGAAAGTGGAACTAAGAGATGGTAAAAGGATATCAAATTGGATGTATATGTTGTTAACATGTTAATTATACAAATAGATTGTGGAAAGTGACTCATATAGGGTGCAAAATGACTCTAATATAGTGAAAAGTGACTTACATGGTTAATTAGAACCAAATTGTGGAACAAAATTGACTCGTATGAATGTGGCTTTAAGAGGTGGTAAAGGATTTCTAATTGTATGTACATGATGTTAACATGTTAATTGTACCAATATATGATGGCAAGTGACTCTTATAAGGTGCAAAGTGACTCTTATATGGTGAGAAGTCACTTACATGATTGATTAGAGCCAAAATGTGGCCAAAAATTGACTTGTACGAAAAGGGTACCAAGAGGTGGTTAAAGGATGTCTAATTGCATGTACATGATGTTAACATGTTAATTGTATCAATATATGGTGGAAAGTGACTCTTATAGTATGCAAAGTGACTCTAATATGTAGAAAAGTGACTTACATGGTTGATTAGAGCTAAAATGTAGAACAAAATTAACTTGTATGAAAGTAGCTTTAATAAGTGGTAAAAGGATGTCAAATTGGATGTATATGATGTTAACATGTTAATTGTTATATATATGGCAGAAAGTGACTCTTATAGGGTGCAAAGTGACTCTAATATGGTGAAAAGTGATTTACATGGTTAATTAGAACCAAAATGTGGAACAAAATTTACTCGTATGAATGTGGCACTAAGAGGTGGTAAAGGATTTGTAATTGTATGTACATGATGTTAACATGTTAATTTTACCAATATATGATGGCAACTGACTCTTATAAGGTGCAAAGTGACTCTAATATAGTGAGAAGTCACTTACATGATTGATTAGAGCCAAAATGTGGCCCAAAATTAACTTGTAGGAAATGGGTACCAAGAGATGGTTAAAGGATGTCTAATTGCATGTACATGATGTTAACATGTTAACTGTATCAATATATGGTGACAACTGACTCTTATAGGGTGCAAAGTGACTCTAATACGGTGAAGAGTGACTTAAATGGTTGATTAGAGCCAAAATGTGGAACAAAATTAACTTGTATGAAAGTGACATTAATAGATGGTAAAAGGATGTCAAATTGGATGTATATAATGTTAACATGTTATTTGTTATATGTATGGTGGAAAGTGACTCTTATAGGGTGCAAAGTGACTCTAATATGTTGAAAAGTGACTTACATGGTTGATTAGAACCAAAATGTGGAACAAAATTGACCTGTATGAAAGTGGAACTAAGAGGTGGTAAAATGATATCAAATTGGATGTATATGATGTTAACATATTAATTATACAAATAGATTGTGGAAAGTGAATCATATAGGGTGCAAAATGACTCTAATATGGTGAAAAGTGACTTACATGGTTAATTAGAACCAAAATGTGGACCAAAATTGACTTGTATGAATGTGGCACTAAGAGGTGGTAAAAGGATTTCTAATTGCATGTACATGATGTTAACATGTTAATTGTACCAATATATGATGGCAAGTGACTCTTATAAGGTGCAAAGTGACTCTAATATAGTGAGAAGTCAAAATTAACTTGTAAGAAATGGGTACCAAGAGGTGGTTAAAGGATGTCTAATTGCATTTACATGATGTTAACATGTTAATTGTATCAATATATGGTGACAACTGACTCTTATAGGGTGCAAAGTGACTCTAATATGGTGAAGAGTGCCTTAAATGGTTGATTAGAGCCAAAATGTGGAACAAAATTAACTTGTTTGAAAGTGGCATTAATAGGTGGTAAAAGGATATCAAATTGCATGTTTATGATGTGAACATGTTAATTCTACCAATATATGATGGCAAGTGACTCTTATAAGGTGCAAAGTGACTCTAATATGGTGAGAAGTTACTTATATGATTGATAAGAGCCAAAATGTGGCCGAAAATTAACTTGTAGGAAAGGGGTACCAAGAGGTGGTTAAAGGATGTCTAATTGCATGTACATGATGTTAACATGTTAATTGTATCAATATATGGTGAAAGTGACTCTTATAGGATGCAAAGTGACTCTTATAAGGTGCAAAGTGAGTCTAATATGGTGAGAAGTCACTTACATGATTGATAAGAGCCAAAATGTGGCCGAAAATTAACTTGTAGGAAAGGGGTACCAAGAGGTGGTTAAAGGATGTCTAATTGCATGTACATGATGTTAACATGTTAATTGTATCAATATATGGTGAAAGTGACTCTTATAGGGTGCAAAGTGACTCTAATATGGTGAAAATTGACTTACATGGTTGATTAGAGCCAAAATGTGGAACAAAATTAACTTGTACGAAAGTGACATTAATAGGTGGTAAAAGGATGTCAAATTGGATGTATATAATGTTAACATGTTAATTGTTGTATGTATGGTGGAAAGTGACTCTTATAGGGTGCAAAGTGACTCTAATATGGTGAAAAGTGACTTACATGGTTGATTAGAACCAAAATGTGGAACAAAATTGACCTGTATGAAAGTGGAACTAAGAGATGGTAAAAGGATATCAAATTGGATGTATATGTTGTTAACATGTTAATTATACAAATAGATTGTGGAAAGTGACTCATATAGGGTGCAAAATGACTCTAATATGGTGAAAAGTGACTTACATGGTTAATTAGAACCAAATTATGGAACAAAATTGACTCGTATGAATGTGGCTTTAAGAGGTGGTAAAGGATTTCTAATTGTATGTACATGATGTTAACATGTTAATTGTACCAATATATGATGGCAAGTGACTCTTATAAGGTGCAAAGTGACTCTTATATGGTGAGAAGTCACTTACATGATTGATTAGAGCCAAAATGTGGCCAAAAATTGACTTGTACGAAAAGGGTACCAAGAGGTGGTTAAAGGATGTCTAATTGCATGTACATGATGTTAACATGTTAATTGTATCAATATATGGTGGAAAGTGACTCTTATAGTATGCAAAGTGACTCTAATATGTAGAAAAGTGACTTACATGGTTGATTAGAGCTAAAATGTAGAACAAAATTAACTTGTATGAAAGTAGCATTAATAAGTGGTAAAAGGATGTCAAATTGGATGTATATGATGTTAACATGTTAATTGTTATATATATGGCAGAAAGTGACTCTTATAGGGTGCAAAGTGACTCTAATATGGTGAAAAGTGATTTACATGGTTAATTAGAACCAAAATGTGGAACAAAATTTACTCGTATGAATGTGGCACTAAGAGGTGGTAAAGGATTTATAATTGTATGTACATGATGTTAACATGTTAATTTTACCAATATATGATGGCAACTGACTCTTATAAGGTGCAAAGTGACTCTAATATAGTGAGAAGTCACTTACATGATTGATTAGAGCCAAAATGTGGCCCAAAATTAACTTGTAGGAAATGGGTACCAAGAGATGGTTAAAGGATGTCTAATTGCATCTACATGATGTTAACATGTTAACTGTATCAATATATGGTGACAACTAACTCTTATAGGGTGCAAAGTGACTCTAATACGGTGAAGAGTGACTTAAATGGTTGATTAGAGCCAAAATGTGGAACAAAATTAACTTGTATGAAAGTGACATTAATAGATGGTAAAAGGATGTCAAATTGGATGTATATAATGTTATCATGTTATTTGTTATATGTATGGTGGAAAGTGACTCTTATAGGGTGCAAAGTGACTCTAATATGGTGAAAAGTGACGTACATGGTTGATTAGAACCAAAATGTGGAACAAAATTGACCTGTATGAAAGTGGAACTAAGAGGTGGTAAAAGGATATCAAATTGGATATATATGATGTTAACATATTAATTATACAAATAGATTGTGGAAAGTGAATCATATAGGGTGCAAAATGACTCTAATACGGTGAAAAGTGACTTACATGGTTAATTAGAACCAAAATGTTGACCAAAATTGACTTGTATGAATGTGGCACTAAGAGGTGTTAAAAGGATTTCTAATTGCATGTACATGATGTTAACATGTTAATTGTACCAATATATGATGGCAAGTGACTCTTATAAGGTGCAAAGTGACTCTAATATAGTGAGAAGTCAAAATTAACTTGTAAGAAATGGGTACCAAGAGGTGGTTAAAGGATGTCTAATTGCATTTACATGATGTTAACATGTTAATTGTATCAATATATGGTGACAACTGACTCTTATAGGGTGCAAAGTGACTCTAATATGGTGAAGAGTGAATTAAATGGTTGATTAGAGCCAAAATGTGGAACAAAATTAACTTGTTTGAAAGTGGCATTAATAGGTGGTAAAATGATATCAAATTGCATGTTTATGATGTGAACATGTTAATTCTACCAATATATGATGGCAAGTGACTCTTATAAGGTGCAAAGTGACTCTAATATGGTGAGAAGTTACTTACATGATTGATAAGAGCCAAAATGTGGCCGAAAATTAACTTGTAGGAAAGGGGTACCAAGAGGTGGTTAAAGGATGTCTAATTGCATGTACATGATGTTAACATGTTAATTGTATCAATATATGGTGAAAGTGACTCTTATAGGGTGCAAAGTGACTCTAATATGGTGAAAATTGACTTACATGGTTGATTAGAGCCAAAATGTGGAACAATATTAACTTGTATGAAAGTGACATTAATAGGTGGTAAAAGGATGTCAAATTGGATGTATATGATGTTAACATGTTAATTATACAAATAGATTGTGGAAAGTGACTCATATAGGGTGCAAAATGACTCTAATATGGTGAAAAGTGACTTACATGGTTAATTAGAACCAAAATGTGGAACAAAATTGACTCGTATGAATGTGGCACTAAGAGGTGGTAAAGAATTTCTAATTGTATGTACATGATGTTAACATGTTAATTGTACCAATATATGATGGCAAGTGACTCTTATAAGGTGCAAAGTGACTCTAATATGGTGAGAAGTCACTTACATGATTCATTAGAGCCAAAATGTGGCCAAAAATTGACTTGTACGAAAAGTGTACCAAGAGGGGGTTAAGGATGTCTAATTGCATGTACATGATGTTAACATGTTAATTGTATCAATATATGGTAGAAAATGACTCTTATAGGATGCAAAGTGACTCTAATATGTAGAAAAGTGACTTACATGGTTGATTAGAGCTAAAATGTAGAACAAAATTAACTTATATGAAAGTAGCATTAATAGGTGGTAAAAGGATGTCAAATTGGATGTATATGATGTTAATTTGTTAATTGTTATATATATGGCGGAAAGTGACTCTTATTGGGTGCAAAGTGACTCTAATATGGTGAAAAGTGATTTACATGGTTAATTAGAACCAAAATGTGGAACAAAATTGACCTGTATGAAAGTGGAACTAAGAGGTGGTAAAAGGATTTCTAATTGTATGTACATGATGTTAACATGTTAATTTTACCAATATATGATGGCTCAAAATTAACTTGTAGAAAATGGGTACCAAGAGGTGGTTAAAGGATGTCTAATTGCATGTACATGATGTTAACATGTTAATTGTATCAATATATGGTGACAACTGACTCTTATAGGGTGCAAAGTGACTCTAATACGGTGAAGAGTGACTTAAATGGTTGATTAGAGCCAAAATGTGGAACAAAATTAACTTTTATGAAAGTGACATTAATAGGTGGTAAAAGGATGTCAAATTGGATGTATATAATGTTAACATGTTAATTGTTGTATGTATGGTGGAAAGTGACTCTTATAGGGTGCAAAGTGACTCTAATATGTTGAAAAGTGACTTGGTTTATTAGAACCAAAATGTGGAACAAAATTAACCTGTATGAAAGTGGAACCAAGAGGTGGTAAAAGGATATCAAATTGGATGTATATGATGTTAACATGTTAATTATACAAATAGATTGTGGAAAGTGACTCATATAAGGTGCAAAATGACTCTAATGTGTTGAAAAGTCACTTACATGGTTAATTAGAACCAAAATGTGGAACAAAATTGACTCGTATGAATGTGGCACTAAGAGGTGGTAAAGGATTTCTAATTGCATGTACATGATGTTAACATGTTAATTGTACCAATATATGATGGTTAGTGACTCTTATATGGTGCAAAGTGACCTAATATGGTGAGAAGTCACTTAATGATTGATAAGAGCCAAAATGTGGCCGATAATTAACTTGTAGGAAAGGGGTACCAAGAGGTTGTTAAAGGATGTCTAATTGCATGTACATGATGTTAACATATTAATTGTATCAATATATGGTGAAAGTGACTCTTATAGGGTGCAAAGTGACTCTAATATGGTGAAAATTGACTTACATGGTTGATTAGACCCAAAATGTGGAACAAAATTAACTTGTATGAAAGTGACATTAATAGGTGGTAAAAGGATGTAAAATTGGATGTATATAATGTTAACATGTTAATTGTTGTATGTATGGTGGAAAGTGACTCTTATAGGGCGCAAAGTGACTCTAATATGGTGAAAAGTGACTTACATGGTTGATTAGAACCAAAATGTGGAACAAAATTGACCTGTATGAAAGTGGAACTAAGAGGTTGTAAAAGGATATCAAATTGGATGTATATGATGTTAACATGTTAATTATACAAATAGATTGTGGAAAGTGAATCATATAGGGTGCAAAATGACTCTAATATGGTGAAAAGTGACTTACATGGTTAATTAGAACCAAAATGTGGACCAAAATTGACTTGTATGAATGTGGCACTAAGAGGTGGTAAAAGGATTTCTAATTGCATGTACATGATGTTAACATTTCAATTTTACCAATATATGATGGCAATTGACTCTCATAAGGTGCAAAGTGACTCTAATATAGTGAGAAGTCACTTACATGATTGATTAGAGCCAAAATGTGGAGCAAAATTAACTTGTAGGAAATGGGTACCAAGAGGTGGTTAAAGGATGTCTAATTGCATGTACATGATGTTAACATGTTAATTGTATCAATATATGGTGACAACTGACTCTTATAGGGTGCAAAGTGACTAATATGGTGAAGAGTGACTTAAATGGTTGATTAGAGCCAAAATGTGGAACAAAATTAACTTGTTTGAAAGTGGCATTAATAGGTGGTAAAAAGATATCAAATTGCATGTTTATGATGTCAACATGTTAATTCTACCAATATATGATGGCAAGTGACTCTTATAAGGTGCAAAGTGACTCTAATATGGTGAGAAGTCACTTATATGATTGATAAGAGCCAAAATGTGGCCGAAAATTAACTTGTAGGAAAGGGGTACCAAGAGGTGGTTAAAGGATGTCTAATTGCATGTACATGATGTTAACATGTTAATTGTATCAATATATGGTGAAAGTGACTCTTATAGGGTGCAAAGTGAATCTAATATGGTGAAAATTGACTTACATGGTTGATTAGAGCCAAAATGTGGAAAAAAATTAACTTGTATGAAAGTGACATTAATAGGTGGTAAAAGGATGTCAAATTGGATGTATATAATGTTAACATGTTAATTGATGTATGTATGGTGGAAAGTGACTCTTATAGGGTGCAAAGTGACTCTAATATGGTGAAAATTGACTTACATGGTTGATTAGAGCCAAAATGTGGAACAAAATTAACTTGTATGAAAGTGACATTAATAGGTGGTAAAAGGATGTCAAATTGGATGTATATAATGTTAACATGTTAATTGTTGTATGTATGGTGGAAAGTGACTCTTATAGGGCGCAAAGTGACTTTAATATGGTGAAAAGTGATTTACATGGTTAATTAGAACCAAAATGTGGAACAAAATTGACTCGTATGAATGTGGCAGTAAGAGGTGGTAAAGGATTTCTAATTGTATCTACATGATGTTAACATGTTAATTTTACCAATATATGACGGCAAGTGACTCTTATAAAGTGCAAAGTGACTCTAATATAGTGAGAAGTCACTTACATGATTGATTAGAGCCAAAATGTGGCCCAAAATTAACTTGTTGGAAATGGGTACCAAGAAGTGGTTAAAGGATGTCTAATTGCATGTACATGATGTTAACATATTAATTGTATCAATATATGGTGACAACTGACTCTTATAGGGTGCAAAGTGATTCTAATATGGTGAAGAGTGACTTAAATGGTTGATTAGTGCCAAAATGTGGAACAAAATTAACTTGTATGAAAGTGACATTAATAGGTGGTAAAAGGATGTCAAATTGGATGTATATAATTTTAACATGTTAATTGTTGTATGTTGGTGGAAAGTGACTCATAGGGTGTAAAGTGACTCTAATATGTTGAAAAGTGACTTACATGGTTGATTAGAACCAAAATGTGGAACAAAATTGACCTGTATGAAAGTGGAACTAAGAGGTGGTAAAAGGATATCAAATTGGATGTATATGATGTTAACATGTTAATTATACAAATAGATTGTGGAAAGTGACTCATATAGGGTGCAAAATGGCTCTAATATGGTGAAAAGTGACTTACATGGTTAATTAGAACCAAAATGTGGAACAAAATTGACTCGTATGAATGTGGCACTAAGAGGTGGTAAAGGATTTCTAATTGCATGTACATGATGTTAACATGTTAATTGTACCAATATATGATGGCATGTGACTCTTATAAGGTGTAAAGTGACTCTAATATGGTGAGAAGTCACTTAAATGATTGATTAGAGCCAAAATGTGGCCCAAAATTGACTTGTAGGAAAGGGGTACCAAGAGTTGGTTAAAGGATGTCTAATTGCATGTACATGTGACTCATATAGAGTAAAACGTGACTCTAATATGGTGAAAAGTGACTTACATGGTTGATTAGAGCCAAAATGTGGAACAAAATTAACTTGTATGAAAGTGACATTAATAGGTGGTAAAAGGATGTCAAATTGGATATATATAATGTTAACATGTTAATTGTTGTATGTATGGTGGAAAAAGACTATTATAGGGTGCAAAGTGACTCTAATATGGTGAAAAGTGACTTACATGGTTGATTAGAACCAAAATGTGGAACAACATTTACCTGTATGAAATTTGAACTAAGAGGTGGTAAAAAGATGTCAAATTGGAAGTATATGATGTTGACATGTTAATTATACTAATAGATTGTGGAAAGTGAATCATATAGGGTGCAAAATGACTCTAATATGGTGAAAAGTGACTTACATGGTTAATTAGAACCAAAATGTGGACCAAAATTGACTTGTATGAATGTGGCACTAAGAGGCGGTAAAAGGATTTCTAATTGCATGTACATGATGCTAACATGTTAATTGTACCAATATATGATGGCAAGTGACTCTTATAAGGTGCAAAGTGACTCTAATATGGTGAGAAGTCACTTACATGATTGATTAGAGCCAAAATGTGGCCCAAAATTGACTTGTTGGAAAGGGGGTACCAATTTAAGGATGTCTAATTGCATGTACATGATGTTAACATGTTAGTAGTATCAATATATGGTGACAAGTGTCTCTTGTAGGGTGCAAAGTGACTCTGATATGGTGAAAAGTGAATTACATGGTTGATTAGAGCCAAAATGTGGAACAAAATTAACTTGTATGAAAGTGACATTATTAGGTGGGAAAAGGATGTCAAATTGGATATATATAATGTTAACATATTAATTGTTGTATATATGGTGGAAAATGACTCTTATAGGGTGCAAAGTGACTCTAATATGGTGAAAAGTGACTTACATGGTTGATTAGAACCAAAATGTGGAACAATATTTACCTGTATGAAATTGGAACTAAGAGTTGGTAAAAAGATGTCAAATTGGAAGTATATGATGTTGACATGTTAATTATACTAATAGATTGTGGAAGGTGAATCATATAGGGTGCAAAATGACTCTAATATGGTGAAAAGTGACTTACATGGTTAATTAGAACCAAAATGTGGGCCAAAATTGACTTGTATGAATGTGGCACTAAGAGGTGGTAAAAGGATTTCTAATTGCATGTACATGATGTTAACATGTTAATTGTACCAATATATGATGGCAAGTGACTCTTATAAGGTGCAAACTGACTCTAATATGGTGAGAAGTCACTTACATGATTGATTAGAGCCAAAATGTGGCCCAAAATTGACTTGTAGGAAAGGGGGTACCAAGAGGTGGTTAAAGGATGTCTAATTGCCTGTACATGATTTTAACATGTTAGTAGTATCAATATATGGTGACAAGTGTCTCTTGTAGGGTGCAAAGTGACTCTAATATGGTGAAAAGTGACTTACATGGTTGATTAGAGCCAAAATGTGGAACAAAATTAACTTGTTTGAAAGTGGCATTAAAAGGTGGTAAAAGGATATCAAATTGCATGTACATGATGTGAACATGTTAATTCTACCAATATATGATGGCAAGTGACTCTTCTAAGGTGCAAAGTGACTCTAATATGGTGAGAAGTCACTTATATGATTGATAAGAGCCAAAATGTGGCCAAAAATTAACTTGTACGAAAGGGGTACCAAGAGGTGGTTAAAGGATGTCTAATTGCATGTACATGATGTTAACATGTTAATTGTATCAATATATGGTGAAAGTGACTCTTATAGGGTGCAAAGTGACTCTAATATAGAGAAAAGTGACTTACATGGTTGATTAGAGCCAAAATGTGGAACAAAATTAATTTGTATGAAAGTGACATTAATAGGTGGTAAAAGGATGTCAAATTGGATGTATATAATGTTAAATGTTAATTGTTGTATGTATGGTGGAAAGTGACTCTTATAGGGCGCAAAGTGACTCTAATATGGTGAAAAGTGACTCTTATAAGGTGCAAAGTGACTCTAATATGGTGAGAAGTCACTTACATGATTGATTAGAGCCAAAATGTGGCCCAAAATTGACTTGTAGGAAAGGGGTACCAAGAGTTGGTGAAAGGATGTCTAATTGCATGTACATGATGTTAACATGGTAATTATATCAATATATGGTGATAAATGACTCTTATAGAGTTGAAAATGACTCTAATATGGTGAAAAGTGACTTACATGGTTGATTAGAGCCAAAATGTGGAACAAAATTAACTTGTATGAAAGCGACATTAATAGGTGGTAAAAGGATGTCAAATTGGATATATATAATGTTAACATGTTAATTGTTGTATGTATGGTGCAAAATGACTCTTATAGGGTGCAAAGTGACTCTAATATGGTGAAAAGTGACTTACATGGTTGATTAGAACCAAAATGTGGAACAACATTTACCTGTATGAAATTGGAACTAAGAGGTGGTAAAAAGATGTCAAATTGGAAATATATGATGTTGACATGTTAATTATACTAATAGATTGTGGAAAGTGAATCATATAGGGTGCAAAATGACTCTAATATGGTGAAAAGTGACTTACATGGTTAATTAGAACCAAAATGTGGACCAAAATTGACTTGTATGAATGTTGCACTAAGAGGTGGTAAAAGGATTTCTAATTGCATGTACATGATGTTAACATGTTAATTGTACCAATATATGATGGCAAGTGACTCTTATAAGTTGCAAAGTGACTCTAATATGGAGAGAAGTCACTTACATGATTGATTAGAGCCATAATGTGGCCCAAAATTGACTTGTTGGAAAGGGGGTACTAGGAGGTGGTTAAAGGATGTCTAATTGCATGTAAATGATGTTAACATGTTAGTAGTATCAATATATGGTGACAAGTGTCTCTTGTAGGGTGCAAAGTGACTCTAATATGGTGAAAAGTGACTTACATGGTTGATTAGAGCCAAAATGTGGAACAAAATTAACTTGTATGAAAGTGACATTAATAGGTGGTAAAAGGCTGTCAAATTGGATATATATATAATGTTAACATGTTAATTGTTGTATATATGGTGGAAAATGACTCTTATAGGGTGCAAAATGACTCTAATATGGTGAAAAGTGACTTACATGGTTGATTAGAACCAAAATGTGGAACAACATGTACCTGTATGAAATTGGAACTAAGAGGTGGTAAAAAGATATCAAATTGGAAGTATATGATGTTGACATGTTAATTATACTAATAGATTGTGGAAGGTGAATCATGTAGGGTGCAAAATGACTCTAATATGGTGAAAAGTGACTTACATGGTTAATTAGAACCAAAATGTGGACCAAAATTGACTTGTATGAATGTGGCACTAAGAGGTGGTAAAAGGATTTCTAATTACATGTACATGATGTTAACATGTTAATTTTACCAATATATGATGGCAAGTGACTCTTATAAGGTGCAAAGTGACTCTAATATGGTGAGAAGTCACTTACATGATTGATTAGAGCCAAAATGTGGCCCAAAATTGACTTGTAGGAAAGGGGGTACCAAGAGGTGGTTAAAGGATGTGTAATTGCATGTACATGATGTTAACATGTTAGTAGTATCAATATATGGTGACAAGTGTCTCTTGTAGGGTGCAAAGCGACTCTAATATGGTGAAAAGTGACTTACATGGTTGATTAGAGCCAAAATATGGAACAAAATTAACTTGTTTGAAAGTGGCATTAATAGGTGGTAAAAGGATATCAAATTGCATGTACATGATGTGAACATGTTAATTCTACCAATATATGATGGCAAGTGACTCTTATAAGGTGCAAAGTGACTCTAATATGGTGAGCAGTCACTTATATGATTGATAAGAGCCAAAATGTGGGAGAAAATTAACTTGTAGGAAAGGGGTACAAAGAGGTGTTTAAATGATGTCTAATTGCATGTACATGATGTTAACATGTTAATTGTATCAATATATGGTGAAAGTGACTCTTATAGGGTGCAAAGTGACTCTAATATGGAGAAAAGTGACTTACATGGTTGATTAGAGCCAAAATATGGAACAAAATTAACTTGTATGAAAGTGACATTAATAGGTGGTAAAAGGATGTCAAATTGGATGTATATAATGTTAACATGTTAATTGTTGTATGTATGGTGGAAAGTGACTCTTATAGGGCGCAAAGTGACTCTAATATGGTGAAAAGTGACTTACATGGTTGATTAGAACCAAAATGTGGAACAAAATTGACTCGTATGAATGTGGCACTAAGAGCTGGTAAAGGATTTCTAATTGTATGTACATGATGTTAACATGGTAATTATATCAATATATGGCGACAAATGACTCTTGTAGAGTAAAAAGTGACTCTAATATGGTGAAAAGTGACTTACATGGTTGATTAGAGCCAAAATGTGGAACAAAATTAACTTGTATGAAAGTGACATTAATAGGTGGTAAAAGGATGTCAAATTGGATATATATAATGTTAACATGTTAATTGTTGTATGTATGGTGGAAAATGACTCTTATAGGGTACAAAGTGACTCTAATATGGTGAAAAGTGACTTACATGGTTGATTGGAACCAAAATGTAAAACAACATTTACCTGTATGAAATTGGAACTAAGAGGTGGTAAAAAGATGTCAAATTGGAAGTATATGACGTTAACATGTTAATTATACTAATAGATTGTGGAAAGTGAATCATATAGGGTGCAAAATGACTCTAATATGGTGAAAAGTGACTTACATGGTTAATTAGAACCAAAATGTGGACCAAAATTGACTTGTATGAATGTGGCACTAAGAGGTGGTAAAAGGATTTCTAATTGCATGTACATGATGTTAACATGTTAATTGTACCAATATATGATGGCAAGTGACTCTTATAAGGTGCAAAGTGACTCTAATATGGTGAGAAGTCACTTACATGATTGATTAGAGCCAAAATGTGGCCAAAAATTGACTTGTAGGAAAGGGGGGTACCAAGAGGTGGTTAAAGGATGTCTAATTGCATGTACATGATGTTAACATGTTAGTAGTATCAATACATGGTGACAAGTGTCTCTTGTAGGGTGCAAAGTGACTCTAATATGGTGAAGAGTGACTTACATAGTTGATTAGAGCCAAAATGTGGAACAAAATTAACTTGTTTGAAAGTGGCATTAATAGGTGGTAAAAGGATGTCAAATTGGATGTATATAATGTTAACATGTTAATTGTTGTCTGTATGGTGGAAAGTGACTCTTATAGGGCGCAAAGTGACTCTAATATGGCGAAAAGTGACTTACATGGTTGATTAGAACCAAAATGTGGATCAAAATTGACCTGTATGAAAGTGGAACTGAGAGGTGGTAAAAAGATATCAAATTGGATGTATATGATGTTAACATGTTAATTATACAAATAGATTGTGGAAAGTGACTCATATAGGGTGCAAAATGACTCTAATATGGTGAAAAGTGACTTACATGGTTAATTAGAACCAAAATGTGGAACAAAATTGATTCGTATGAATGTGGCACTAAGAGGTGGTAAAGGATTTCTAATTGCATGTACTTGATGTTAACATGTTAATTGTACCAATATATGATGGCAAGTGACTCTTATAAGGTGCAAAGTGACTCTAATATGGTGAGAAGTCACTTACATGATTGATTAGAGCCAAAATGTGGCCCAAAATTGACTTGTAAAAAAGGGGTACCAAGAGTTGGTTAAAGGATGTCTAATTGCATGTACATGATGTTAACATGGTAATTATATCAATATATGGTGACAAATGACTCTTATAGAGTAAAACGTGACTCTAATATGGTGAAAAATGACTTACATGGTTGATTAGAGACAAAATGTGGAACAAAATTATCTTGTATGAAAGTGACATTAATAGGTGGTAAAAGGATGTCAAATTGGATGTATATAATGTTAACATGTTAATTGTTGTATGTATGGTGGAAAGTGACTCTTATAGGGCGCAAAGTGACTCTAATATGGTGAAAAGTGACTTACATGGTTGATTAGAACCAAAATGTGGAACAAAATTGACCTGTATAAAAGTGGAACTAAGAGGTGGTAAAAGGATATCAAATTAGATGTATATGATGTTAACATATTAATTATACAAATAGATTGTGGACAGTGACTCATATAGGGTGCAAAATGACTCTAATATGGTGAAAAGTGACTTACATGGTTAATTAGAACCAAAATGTGGAACAAAATTGACTCGTATGAATGTGGCACTAAGAGCTGGTAAAGGATTTCTAATTGTATGTACATGATGTTAACATGGTAATTATATCAATATATGGTGACAAATGACTCTTATAGAGTAAAAAGTGACTCTAATATGGTGAAAAGTGACTTACATGGTTGATTAGAGCCAAAATGTGGAACAAAATTAACTTGTATGAAAGTGACATTAATAGGTGGTAAAAGGATGTCAAATTGGATATATATAATGTTAACATGTTAATTGTTGTATGTATGGTGGAAAATGACTCTTATAGGGTACAAAGTGACTCTAATATGGTGAAAAGTGACTTACATGGTTGATTAGAACCAAAATGTAAAACAACATTTACCTGTATGAAATTGGAACTAAGAGGTGGTAAAAAGATGTCAAATTGGAAGTATATGACGTTGACATGTTAATTATACTAATAGATTGTGGAAAGTGAATCATATAGGGTGCAAAATGACTCTAATATGGTGAAAAGCGACTTAAATGGTTAATTAGAACCAAAATGTGGACCAAAATTGACTTGTATGAATGTGGCACTAAGAGGTGGTAAAAGGATTTCTAATTGCATGTACATGATGTTAACATGTTAATTGTACCAATATATGATGGATAGTGACTCTTATAAGGTGCAAAGTGACTCTAATATGGTGAGAAGTCACTTACATGATCGATTAGAGCCAAAATGTGGCCCAAAATTGACTTGTAGGAAAGGGGGTACCAAGAGGTGGTTTGAACATGTTAATTCTACCAATATATGATGACAAGTGACTCTTATAAGGTGCAAAGTGACTCTAATATGGTGAGAAGTCACTTATATGATTGATAAGAGCCAAAATGTGGCCGAAAATTAACTTGTAGGAAAGGCGTACCAAGAGGTGGTTAAAGGATGTCTAATTGCATGTACATGATGTTAACATGTTAATTGTATCAATATATGGTGAAAGTGACTCTTATAGGGTGCAAAGTGACTTTAATATGGAGAAAAGTGACTTACATAGTTGATTAGAGCCAAAATGTGGAACAAAATTAACTTGTATGAAACTGACATTAATAGGTGGTAAAAGGATGTCAAATTGGATGTATATAATGTTAACATGTTAATTGTTGTCTGTATGGTGTAAAGTGACTCTTATAGGGCGCAAAGTGACTCTAATATGGCGAAAAGTGACTTACATGGTTGATTAGAACCAAAATGTGGATCAAAATTGACCTGTATGAAAGTGGAACTGAGAGGTGGTAAAAAGATATCAAATTGGATGTATATGATGTTAACATGTTAATTATACAAATAGATTGTGGAAAGTGACTCATATAGGGTGCAAAATGACTCTAAAATGGTGAAAAGTGACTTACATGGTTAATTAGAACCAAAATGTGGAACAAAATTGACTCGTATGAATGTGGCACTAAGAGGTGGTAAAGGATTTCTAATTGCATGTACTTGATGTTAACATGTTAATTGTACCAATATATGATGGCAAGTGACTCTTATAAGGTGCAAAGTGACTCTAATATGGTGAGAAGTCACTTACATGATTGATTAGAGCCAAAATGTGGCCCAAAATTGACTTGTAAAAAAGGGGTACCAAGAGTTGGTTAAAGGATGTCTAATTGCATGTACATGATGTTAACATGGTAATTATATCAATATATGGTGACAAATGACTCTTATAGAGTAAAAAGTGACTCTAATATGGTGAAAAATGACTTACATGGTTGATTAGAGACAAAATGTGGAACAAAATTAACTTGTATGAAAGTGACATTAATAGGTGGTAAAAGCATGTCAAATTGGATGTATATAATGTTAACATGTTAATTGTTGTATGTATGGTGGAAAGTGACTCTTATAGGGCGCAAAGTGACTCTAATATGGTGAAAAGTGACTTACATGGTTGATTAGAACAAAAATGTGGAACAAAATTGACCTGTATGAAAGTGGAACTAAGAGGTGGTAAAAGGATATCAAATTGGATGTATATGATGTTAACATGTTAATTATACAAATAGATTGTGGAAAGTGACTCATATAGGGTGCAAAATGACTCTAATATGGTGAAAAGTGACTTACATGGTTAATTAGAACCAAAATGTGGAACAAAATTGACTCGTATGAATGTGGCACTAAGAGGTGGTAAAGGATTTCTAATTGTCTGTACATGATGTTAACATGTTAATTGTACCAATATATGATGGCAAATGACTCTTATAAGGTGCAAAGTGACTCTAATATGGTGAGAAGGCACTTACATGATTGATTAGAGCCAAAATATGGCCCAAAATTGACTTGTAGGAAAGGGGTACCAAGAGTTGGCTAAAGGATGTCTAATAGCATGTACATGATGTTAAGATGGTAATTGTATCAATATATGGTGACAAGTGACTCTTATAGAGTAAAAAGTGACTCTAATATGGTGAAAAGTGACTTACATGGTTGATTAGAGCCAAAATGTGGAACAAAATTAATTTGTATGAAAGTGACATTAATAGGTGGTAAAAGGATGTCAAATTGGATATCTATAATGTTAACATGTTAATTGTTGTATGTATGGTGGAAAATGACTCTTATAGGGTGCAAAGTGACTCTAATATGGTGAAAAGTGACTTACATGGTTGATTAGAACCAAAATGTGGAACAACATTTACCTGTATGAAATTGGAACTAAGAGGTGGTAAAAAGATGTCAAATTGGGAAGTATATGATGTTGACATGTTAATTATACTAATAGATTGTGAAAAGTGAATCATATAGGGTGTAAAATGACTCTAATATGGTGAAAAGTGACTTACATGGTTAAGTAGAACCAAAATGTGGACCAAAATTGACTTGTATGAATGTGGCACTAAGAGGTGGTAAAAAGATTTCTAATTGCATGTACATGATGTTAACATGTTAATTGTACCAATATATGATGGCAAGTGACTCTTATAAGGTGCAAAGTGACTCTAATATGGTTAGAAGTCACTTACATGATTGATTAGAGCCAAAATGTGGCCCAAAATTGACTTGTAGGAAAGGGGTACCAAGAGTTGGTTAAAGGATGTCTAATTGCATGTACATGATGTTAACATGGTAATTATATCAATATATGGTGACAAATGACTCTTATAGAGTAAAAAGTGACTCTAATATGGTGAAAAGTGACTTACATGGTTGATTAGAGCCAAAATGTGGAACAAAATTAACTTGTATGAAAGTGACATTAATAGGTGGTAAAAGCATATCAAATTGGATGTATATAATGTTAACATGTTAATTGTTGTATGTATGGTGGAAAGTGACTCTTATAGGGCGCAAAGTGACTCTGATATGGTGCAAAGTGACTTACATGGTTGATTAGAACCAAAATGTAAAACAACATTTACCTGTATGAAATTGGAACTAAGAGGTGGTAAAAAGATGTCAAATTGGAAGTATATGACGTTGACATGTTAATTATACTAATAGATTGTGGAAAGTGAATCATATAGGGTGCAAAATGACTCTAATATGGTGAAAAGTGACTTACATGGTTAATTAGAACCAAAATGTGGACCAAAATTGACTTGTATGAATGTGGCACTAAGAGGTGGTAAAAGGATTTCTAATTGCATGTACATGATGTTAACATGTTAATTGTACCAATATATGATGGCAAGTGACTCTTATAAGGTGCAAAGTGACTCTAATATGGTGAGAAGTCACTTACATGATTGATTAGAGCCAAAATGTGGCCCAAAATTGACTTGTAGGAAAGGGGGTACCAAGAGGTGGTTAAAGGATGTCTAATTGCATGTACTAGATGTTAACATGTTAGTAGTATCAATATATGGTGACAAGTGTCTCTTGTAGGGTGCAAAGAGACTCTAATATGGTGAAAAGTGACTTACATAGTTGATTAGAGCCAAAATGTGGAACAAAATTAACTTGTTTGAAAGTGGCATTAATTGGTGGTAAAAGGATATCAAATTGCATGTACATGATGTGAACATGTTAATTCTACCAATATATGATGACAAGTGACTTTTATAAGGTGCAAAGTGACTCTAATATGGTGAGAAGTCACTTATATGATTGATAAGAGCCAAAATGTGGCCGAAAATTAACTTGTAGGAAAGGCGTACCAAGAGGTGGTTAAAGGATATCTAATTGCATGTACATGATGTTAACATGTTAATTGTATCAATATATGGTGAAAGTGACTCTTATAGGGTGCAAAGTGACTCCAATATGGAGAAAAGTGACTTACATAGTTGATTAGAGCCAAAATGTGGAACAAAATTAACTTGTATGAAAGTGACATTAATAGGTGGTAAAAGGATGTCAAATTGGATGTATATAATGTTAACATGTTAATTGTTGTCTGTCTGGGGGAAAGTGACTCTTATAGGGCGCAAAGTGACTCTAATATGGTGAAAAGTGACTTACATGGTTGATTAGAACCAAAATGTGGATCAAAATTGACCTGTATGAAAGTGGAACTGAGAGGTGGTAAAAAGATATCAAATTGGATGTATATGATGTTAACATGCTAATTATACAAATAGATTGTGGAAAGTGACTCATATAGGGTGCAAAATGACTCTAATATGGTGAAAAGTGACTTACATGGTTAATTAGAACCAAAATGTGGAACAAAATTGACTCGTATGAATGTGGCACTAAGAGGTGGTAAAGGATTTCTAATTGTATGTACATGATGTTAACATGTTAATTGTACCAATATATGATGGCAAGTGACTCTTATAGAGTAAAAAGTGACTCTAATATGGTGAAAAATGACTTACATGGTTGATTAGAGCCAAAATGTGGAACAAAATTAACTTGTATGAAAGTGACATTAATAGGTGGTAAAAGCATGTCAAATTGGATGTATATAATGTTAACATGTTAATTGTTGTATGTATGGTGGAAAGTGACTCCTATAGGGCACAAAGTGACTCTAATATGGTGAAAAATGACTTACATGGTTGATTAGAACCAAAATGTGGAAAAAAATTGACCTGTATGAAAGTGGAACTAAGAGGTGGTAAAAGGATATCAAATTGGATGTATATGATGTTAACATGTTAATTATACAAATAGATTGTGGAAAGTGACTCATATAGGGTGTAAAATGACTCTAATATGGTGAAAAGTGACTTACATGGTTAATTAGAACCAAAATGTGGAACAAAATAGACTCGTATGAATGCGGCACTAAGAGGTGGTAAAGGATTTCTAATTGTATGTGTTAACATGTTAATTGTACCAATATATGATGGCAAGTGTCTCTTATAAGGTGCAAAGTGACTCTAATATGGTGTGAAGTCACTTACATGATAGATTAGAGCCAAAATGTGGCCCAAAATTGACTTGTAGGAAAGGGGTACCAAGAGTTGGTTAAAGGATGTCTAATTGCATGTACATGAAGTTAAGATGGTAATTGTATCAATTATGGTGGAAAGTGACTCTTATAGGATGCAAAGTGACTCTAATATGTTGAAAAGTGACTTACATGGTTGATTAGAGCTAAAATGTGGAACAAAATTAACTTGTATGAAAGTAGCATTAATAGGTGGTAAAAGGATGTCAAATTGGATGTATATGATTTAACATGTTAATTGTTATATATATGGTGGAAAGTGACTCTTATAGGGTGCAAAGTGACTCTAATATGGTGAAAAGTGATTTACATGGTTGATTAGAACCAAAATGTGGAACAAAATTGACATGTATGAAATTGTAACTAAGAGGTGGTAAAAAGATGTCAAATTGGATGTATATGATGTTATAATGTTAATTATACAAATAGATTGTGGAAAGTGACTCATATAGGGTGCAAAATGGCTCTAATATGGTGAAAAGTGACTTACATGGTTAATTAGAACCAAAATGTGGAACAAAATTGACTTGTATGAATGTGGCACTAAGAGGTGGTAAAGGATTTCTAATTGCATGTACATGATGTGAACATGTTAATTGTACCAATATATGATGGCAAGTGACTCTTATAAGGTGCAAAGTGACTCTAATATGGTGAGAAGTCACTTACATGATTGATTAGAGCCAAAATGTGGCCCAAAATTGACTTGTTGGAAAGGGGGTACCAAGAGGTGGTTAAAGGATGTCTAATTGCATGTACATGATGTTAACATGTTAGTAGTATAAATATATGGTGACAAGTGTCTCTTGTAGGGTGCAAAGTGACTTTAATATGGTGAAAAGTGACTTACATGGTTGATTAGAGCCAAAATGTGGAACAAAATTAACTTGTATGAAAGTGACATTAATAGGTGGTAAAAGGATGTCAAATTGGATATATATAATGTTAACATGTTAATTGTTGTATGTATGGTGGAAAATGACTCTTATAGGGTGCAAAGTGACTCTAATATGGTGAAAAGTGACTTACATGGTTGATTAGAACCAAAATGTGGAACAACATTTACCTGTATGAAATTGGAACTAAGAGGTGGTAAAAAGATGTCAAATTGGAAGTATATGATGTTGACATGTTAATTATACTAATAGATTGTGGAAAGTTCTATAGGGTGCAAAATGACTCTAATATGGTGAAAAGTGACTTACATGGTTAATTAGAACCAAAATGTGGACCAAAATTGACTTGTATGAATGTGGCACTAAGAGGTGGCAAAAGGATTTGTAATTGCATGTACATGATGTTAACATGTTAATTGTACCAATATATGATGGCAAGTGACTCTTATAAGGTGCAAAGTGACTCTAATATGGTGAGAAGTCACTTACATGATTGATTAGAGCCAAAATGTGGCCCAAAATTGACTTGTAGGAAAGGGGTACCAAGATTTGGTTAAAGGATGTCTAATTGCATGTACCTGATGTTAACATGGTAATTATATCAATATATGGTGACAAATGACTCTTGTAGAGTAAAAAGTGACTCTAATATGGTGAAAAGGTCAGGTTTGATTAGAGCCAAAATGTGGAACAAAATTAACTTGTATGAAAGTGACATTAATAGGTGGTAAAAGGATATCAAATTGCATGTACATGATGTGAACATGTTAATTCTACAAATATATGATGGCAAGTGACTTTTATAAGGTGCAAAGTGACTCAAATATGGTGAGAAGTCACTTTTATGATTGATAAGTGCCAAAATGTGGCCGAAAATTAACTTGTAGGAAAGGGGTACCAAGAGGTGGTTAAATGATGTCTAATTGCATGTACATGATGTTAACATGTTAATTGTATCAATATATGGTGAAAGTAACTCTTATAGGGTGCAAAGTGACTCTAATATGGTGAAAAGTGACTTACATGGTTGATTAGAGCCAAAATGTGGAACAAAATTAACTTGTATGAAAGTGACATTAATAGGTGGTAAAAGGATGTCAAATTGGATGTATATAATGTTAACATGTTAATTGTTGTATGTAGGGTGGAAAGTGATTCTTATAGGGCGCAAAGTGACTCTAATATGGTGAAAAGTGACGTACATGGTTGATTAGAACCAAAATGTGGAACAAAATTTACCTGTATGAAAGTGGAACTAAGAGGTGGTAAAAGGATATCAAATTAGATGTATATGATGTTAACATGTTAATTATACAAATAGATTGTGGAAAGTGACTAATATAGGATGCAAAATGACTCTAATATGGTGAAAAGTGACTTACATGGTTAATTAGAACCAAAATGTGGAACAAAATTGACTCGTATGAATGTGGCACTAAGAGGTGGTAAAGGATTTCTAATTGCATGTACATGATGTTAACATGTTAATTGTACCAATATATGATGGCAAGTGACTCTTATAAGGTGCAAAGTGACTCTAATATGGTGAGAAGTCACTTACATGATTGATTAGAGCCAAAATGTGGCCCAAAATTGACTTGTAGGAAAGGGGTACCAAGAGTTGGTTAAAAGATGTCTAATTGCATGTACATCATGTTAAGATGGTAATTGTATCAATATATGGTGACAAGTGACTCTTATAGAGTAAAAAGTGACTCTAATATGGTGAAAAGTGACTTACATGGTTGATTAGAGCCAAAATGTGGAACAAAATTAACTTGTATGAAAGTGACATTAATAGGTGGTAAAAGGATGTCAAATTGGATATATATAATGTTAACATGTTAATTGTTGTATGTATGGTGGAAAATGACTCTTATAGGGTGCAAAGTGACTCTAATATGGTGAAAAGTGACTTACATGGTTGATTAGAACCAAAATGTGGAACAACATTTACCTGTATGAAATTGGAACTAAGAGGTGGTAAAAAGATGTTAAATTGGAAGCATATGATGTTGACATGTTAATTATACTAATAGATTGTGGAAAGTTAATCATATAGGGTGCAAAATGACTCTAATATGGTGAAAAGTGACTTACATGGTTAATTAGAACCAAAATGTGGACCAAAATTGACTTGTATGAATGTGGCACTAAGAGGTGGTAAAAGGATTTGTAATTGCATGTACATGATGTTAACATGTTAATTGTACCAATATATGATGGCAAGTGACTCTTATAAGGTGCAAAGTGACTCTAATATGGTGAGAAGTCACTTACATGATTGATTAGAGCCAAAATGTGGCCCAAAATTGACTTGTAGGAAAGGGGTACCAAGAGTTGGTTAAAGGATGTCTAATTGCATGTACATGATGTTAACATGGTAATTATATCAATATATGGTGACAAATGACTCTTATAGAGTAAAAAGTGACTCTAATATGGTGAAAAGTGACTTACATGGTTTGATTAGAGCCAAAATGTGGAACAAAATTAACTTGTATGAAAGTGACATTAATAGGTGGTAAAAGGATATCAAATTGCATGTACATGATGTGAACATGTTAATTCTACAAATATATGATGGCAAGTGACTTTTATAAGGTGCAAAGTGACTCTAATATGGTGAGAAGTCACTTTTATGATTGATAAGTGCCAAAATGTGGCCGAAAATTAACTTGTAGGAAAGGGGTACCAAGAGGTGGTTAAATGATGTCTAATTGCATGTACATGATGTTAAAATGTTAGTTGTATCAATATATGGTGAAAGTAACTCTTATAGGGTGCAAAGTGACTCTAATATGGTGAAAAGTGACTTACATGGTTGATTAGAGCCAAAATGTGGAACAAAATTAACTTGTATGAAAGTGACATTAATAGGTGGTAAAAGGATGTCAAATTGGATGTATATAATGTTAACATGTTAATTGTTGTATGTAGGGTGGAAAGTGATTCTTATAGGGCGCAAAGTGACTCTAATATGGTGAAAAGTGACGTACATGGTTGATTAGAACCAAAATGTAGAACAAAATTTACCTGTATGAAAGTGGAACTAAGAGGTGGTAAAAGGATATCAAATTAGATGTATATGATGTTAACATGTTAATTATACAAATAGATTGTGGAAAGTGACTAATATAGGGTGCAAAATGACTCTAATATGGTGAAAAGTGATTTACATGGTTAATTAGAACCAAAATGTGGAACAAAATTGACTCGTATGAATGTGGCAGTAAGAGGTGGTAAAGGATTTCTAATTGTATGTACATGATGTTAACATGTTAATTGTACCAGTATATGATGGCAAGTGACTTTTATAAGGTGCAAAGTGACTCTAATATGGTGAGAAGTCACTTACATGATTTATTAGAGCCAAAATGTGGCCCAAAATTGACTTGTAGGAAAGGGGTACCAAGAGTTGGTTAAAGGATGTCTAATTTCATGTACATGATGTTAACATGGTAATTATATCAATATATGGTGACAAATGACTCTTATAGAGTAAAAAGTGACTCTAATATGGTGAAAAGTGACTTACATAGTTGATTAGAGCCAAAATGTGGAACAAAATTAACTTGTATGAAAGTGACATTAATAGGTGGTAAAAGGATGTCAAATTGGATATATATAATGTCAACATGTTAATTATTGTATGTATGGTGGAAAATGACTTTTATAGGGTGCAAAGTGACTCTAATATGGTGAAAAGTGACTTACATGGTTGATTAGAACCAAAATGTGGAACAATATTTACCTGTATGAAATTGGAACTAAGAGGTGGTAAAAAGATGTCAAATTGAAAGTATATGATGTTGACATGTTAATTATACTAATAGATTGTGGAAAGTGAATCATATAGGGTGCAAAATGACTCTAATATGGTGAAAAGTGACTTGCAAGGTTAATTAGAACCAAAATGTGGACCAAAATTGACTTGTATGAATGTGGCACTAAGAGGTAGTAAAGGGATTTCTAATTGCATGTACATGATGTTAACATGTTAATTGTACCAATATATGATGGCAAGTGACTCTTATAAGGTGCAAAGTGACTCTAATATGGTGAGAAGTCACTTACATGATTGATTAGAGCCAAAATGTGGCCCGAAATTGACTTGTAGGAAAGGGGTACCAAGAGTTGGTTAAAGGATGTCTAATTGGATGTACATGATGTTAACATGGTAATTATATCAATATATGGTGACAAATGACTCTTATAGAGTAAAAATTGACTCTAATATGGTGAAAAGTGACTTACATGGTTTGATTAGAGCCAAAATGTGAAACAAAATTAACTTGTATGAAAGTGACATTAATAGGTGGTAAAAGCATGTCAAATTGGATATATATAATGTTAACATGTTAATTGTTGTATGTATGGTGGAAAGTGACTCTTATAGGGCGCAAAGTGACTCTAATATGGTGAAAAGTGACTTTCATGGTTGATTAAAACCAAAATGTGGAAGAAAATTGACCTGTATGAAAGTGGAAATAAGAGGTGGTAAAAGGATATCAAATTAGATGTATATGATGTTAACATGTTAATTATACAAATAGATTGTGGAAAGTGACTCATATAGGGTGCAAAATGACTCTAATATGGTGAAAAGTGACTTACATGGTTAATTAGAACCAAAATGTGGAACAAAATTGACTCGTATGAATGTGGCACTAAGAGGTAGTAAAGGATTTCTAATTGCATGTACATGATGTTAACATGTTAATTGTACCAATATATGATGGCAAGTGACTCTTATAAGGTGCAAAGTGACTCTAATATGGTGAGAAGTCACTTACATGATTGATAAGAGCCAAAATGTGGCCCAAAATTGACTTGTAGAAAAGGGGTACCAAGAGTTGGTTAAAGGATGTCTAATTGCATGTACATCATGTTAAGATGGTAATTGTATCAATATATGGTGACAAGTGACTCTTATAGAGTAAAAAGTGACTCTAATATGGTGAAAAGTGACTTACATGGTTGATTAGAGCAAAAATGTGGAACAAAATTAACTTGTATGAAAGTGACATTAATAGGTGGTAAAAGGATGTCAAATTGGATATATATAATGTTAACATGTTAATTGTTATATGTATGGTGGAAAATGACTCTTATAGGGTGCAAAGTGACTCTAATATGGTGAAAAGTGACTTACATGGTTGATTAGAACCAAAATGTGGAACAACATTTACCTGTATGAAATTGGAACTAAGAGGTGGTAAAAAGATGTCAAATTGGAAGTATATGATGTTGACAAGTTAATTATACTAATAGATTGTGGAAAGTGAATCATATAGGGTGCAAAATGACTCTAATATGGTGAAAAGTGACTTACATGGTTAATTAGAACCAAAATGTGGACCAAAATTGACTTGTATGAATGTGGCACTAAGAGGTGGTAAAAGGATTTCTAATTGCATGTACATGATGTTAACATGTTAATTGTACCAATATATGATGGCAAGTGACTCTTATAAGGTGCAAAGTGACTCTAATATGGTGAGAAGTCACTTACATGATTGATTAGAGCCAAAATGTGGCCCAAAATTGACTTGTAGGAAAGGGGGTACCAAGAGGTGGTTAAAGGATGTCTAATTGCATGTACATGATGATAACATGTTAGTAGTATCAATATATGGTGAGAAGTCTCTCTTGTAGGGTGCAAAGTGACTCTAATATGGTGAAAAGTGACTTACATGGTTGATTAGAGACAAAATGTGGAACAAAATTAACTTGTTTGAAAGTGGCATTAATAGGTGGTAAAAGGATATCAAATTGCATGTACATGATGTGAACATGTTAATTCTACCAATATATGATGGCAAGTGACTTTTATAAGGTGCAAAGTGACTCTAATATGGTGAGAAGTCACTTATATGATTGATAAGAGGCAAAATGTGGCCGAAAATTAACTTGTAGGAAAGGGGTACCAAGAGGTGGTTAAAGGATGTCTAATTGCATGTACATGATGTTAACATGTTAATTGTATCAATATATGGTGAAAGTGACTCTTATAGGGTGCAAAGTGACTCTAATATGGTGAAAAGTGACTTACATGTTTGATTAGAGCCAAAATGTGGAACAAAATTAACTTGTATGAAATGACATCAATAGGTGGTAAAAGGATGTCAAATTGGATGTATATAATGTTAACATGTTAATTGTTGTATGTAGGGTGGAAAGTGATTCTTATAGGGCGCAAAGTGACTCTAATATGGTGCAAAAGTGACGTACATGGTTGATTAGAACCAAAATGTGGAACAAAATTGACCTGTATGAAAGTGGAACTAAGAGGTGGTAAAAGGATATCAAATTAGATGTATATGATGTTAACATGTTAATTATACAAATAGATTGTGGAAAGTGACTCATATAGGATGCAAAATGACTCTAATATGGTGAAAAGTGACTTACATGGTTAATTAGAACCAAAATGTGGAACAAAATTGACTCGTATGAATGTGGCACTAAGAGGTGGTAAAGGATTTCTAATTGTATGTACATGATGTTAACATGTTAATTGTACCAGTATATGATGGCAAGTGACTCTTATAAGGTGCAAAGTGACTCTAATATGGTGCGAAGTCTCTTACATGATTTATTAGAGCCAAAATGTGGCCCAAAATTGACTTGTAGAAAAAGGGGTACCAAGAGTTGGTTAAAGGATGTCTAATTGCATGTACATGATGTTAACATGGTAATTATATCAATATATGGTGACAAATGACTCTTATAGAGTAAAAAGTGACTCTAATATGGTGAAAAGTGACTTACATAGTTGATTAGAGCCAAAATGTGGAACAAAATTAACTTGTATGAAAGTGACATTAATAGGTGGTAAAAGGATGTCAAATTGGATATATATAATGTTAACATGCTAATTATTGTATGTATGGTGGAAAATGACTTTTATAGGGTGCAAAGTGACTCTAATATGGTGAAAAGTGACTTACATGGTTGATTAGAACCAAAATGTGGAACAACATTTACCTTTATGAAATTGGAACTAAGAGGTGGTAAAAAGATGTCAAATTGGAAGTATATGATGTTGACATGTTAATTATACTAATAGATTGTGGAAAGTGAATCATATAGGGTGCAAAATGACTCTAATATGGTGAAAAGTGACTTACATGGTTAATTAGAACCAAAATGTGGACCAAAATTGACTTGTATGAATGTGGCACTAAGAGGTGGTAAAAGGATTTCTAATTGCATGTACATGATGTTAACATGTTAATTGTACCAATATATGATGGCAAGTGACTCTTATAAGGTGCAAAGTGACTCTAATATGGTGAGAAGTCACTTACATGATTGATTAGAGCCAAAATGTGGCCCAAAATTGACTTGTAGGAAAGGGGTACCAAGAGTTGGTTAAAGGATGTCTAATTGCATGTACATGATGTTAAGATGGTAATTGTATCAATATATGGTGACAAGTGACTCTTATAGAGTAAAAAGTGACTCTAATATGGTGAAAAGTGACTTACATGGTTGATTAGAGCCAAAATGTGGAACAAAATTAACTTGTATGAAAGTGACATTAATAGGTGGTAAAAGGATGTCAAATTGGATATATATAATGTTAACATGTTAATTGTTGTATGTATGGTGGAAAATGACTCTTATAGGGTGCAAAGTGACTCTAATATGATGAAAAGTGACTTACATGGTTGATTAGAACCAAAATGTGGAACAACATTTACCTGTATGAAATTGGAACTAAGAGGTGGTAAAAAGATGTCAAATTGGAAGTATATGATGTTGACATGTTAATTATACTAATAGATTGTGGAAAGTGAATCATATAGGGTGCAAAATGACTCTAATATGGTGAAAAGTGACTTACATGGTTAATTAGAACCAAAATGTGGACCAAAATTGACTTGTATGAATGTGGCACTAAGAGGTGGTAAAAGGATTTCTAATTGCATGTACATGATGTTAACATGTTAATTGTACCAATATATGATGGCAAGTGACTCTTATAAGGTGCAAAGTGACTCTAATATGGTGAAAAGTCACTTACATGATTGATTAGAGCCAAAATGTGGCCCAAAATTGACTTGTAGGAAAGGGGGTACCAAGAGGTGGTTAAAGGATGTCTAATTGCATGTACATGATGTTAACATGTTAGTAGTATCAATATATGGTGAGAAGTCTCTCTTGTAGGGTGCAAAGTGACTCTAATATGGTGAAAAGTGACTTGGTTGATTAGAGCCAAAATGTGGAACAAAATTAACTTGTTTGAAAGTGGCATTAATAGGTGGTAAAAGGATATCAAATTGCATGTACATGATGTGAACATGTTAATTCTACCAATATATGATGGCAAGTGACTTTTATAAGGTGCAAAGTGACTCTAATATGGTGAGAAGTCACTTATATGATTGATAAGAGCCAAAATGTGGCCGAAAATTAACTTGTAGGAAAGGGGTACCAAGAGGTGGTTAAAGGATGTCTAATTGCATGTACATGATGTTAACATGTTAATTGTATCAATATATGGTGAAAGTGACTCTTATAGGGTGCAAAGTGACTCTAATATGGTGAAAAGTGACTTACATGGTTGATTAGAGCCAAAATGTGGAACAAAATTAACTTGTATGAAAGTGACATTAATAGGTGGTAAAAGGATGTCAAATTGGATGTATATAATGTTAACATGTTAATTGTTGTATGTAGGGTGGAAAGTGATTCTTATAGGGCGCAAAGTGACTCTAATATGGTGAAAAGTGACGTACATGGTTGATTAGAACCAAAATGTGGAACAAAATTGACCTGTATGAAAGTGGAACTAAGAGGTGGTAAAAGGATATCAAATTAGATGTATATGATGTTAACATGTTAATTATACAAATAGATTGTGGAAAGTGACTCATATAGGATGCAAAATGACTCTAATATGGTGAAAAGTGACTTACATGGTTAATTAGAACCAAAATGTGGAACAAAATTGACTCGTATGAATGTGGCACTAAGAGGTGGTAAAGGATTTCTAATTGTATGTACATGATGTTAACATGTTAATTGTACCAGTATATGATGGCAAGTGACTCTTATAAGGTGCAAAGTGACTCTAATATGGTGAGAAGTCTCTTACATGATTTATTAGAGCCAAAATGTGGCCCAAAATTGACTTGTAGAAAAGGGGTACCAAGAGTTGGTTAAAGGATGTCTAATTGCATGTACATGATGTTAACATGGTAATTATATCAATATATGGTGACAAATGACTCTTATAGAGTAAAAAGTGACTCTAATATGGTGAAAAGTGACTTACATAGTTGATTAGAGCCAAAATGTGGAACAAAATTAACTTGTATGAAAGTGACATTAATAGGTGGTAAAAGGATGTCAAATTGGATATATATAATGTTAACAATGCTAATTATTGTATGTATGGTGGAAAATGACTTTTATAGGGTGCAAAGTGACTCTAATATGGTGAAAAGTGACTTACATGGTTGATTAGAACCAAAATGTGGAACAACATTTACCTTTATGAAATTGGAACTAAGAGGTGGTAAAAAGATGTCAAATTGGAAGTATATGATGTTGACATGTTAATTATACTAATAGATTGTGGAAAGTGAATCATATAGGGTGCAAAATGACTCTAATATGGTGAAAAGTGACTTACATGGTTAATTAGAACCAAAATGTGTACCAAAATTGACTTGTATGAATGTGGCACTAAGAGGTGGTAAAGGATTTCTAATTGCATGTACATGATGTTAACATGTTAATTGTACCAATATATGATGGCAAGTGACTCTTATAAGGTGCAAAGTGACTCTAATATGGTGAGAAGTCACTTACATGATTGATTAGAGCCAAAATGTGGCCCAAAATTGACTTGTAGGAAAGGGGTACCAAGAGTTGGTTAAAGGATGTCTAATTGCATGTACATGATGTTAAGATGGTAATTGTATCAATATATGGTGACAAGTGACTCTTATAGAGTAAAAAGTGACTCTAATATGGTGAAAAGTGACTTACATGGTTGATTAGAGCCAAAATGTGGAACAAAATTAACTTGTATGAAAGTGACATTAATAGGTGGTAAAAGGATGTCAAATTGGATATATATAATGTTAACATGTTAATTGTTGTATGTATGGTGGAAAATGACTCTTATAGGGTGCAAAGTGACTCTAATATGATGAAAAGTGACTTACATGGTTGATTAGAACCAAAATGTGGAACAACATTTACCTGTATGAAATTGGAACTAAGAGGTGGTAAAAAGATGTCAAATTGGAAGTATATGATGTTGACATGTTAATTATACTAATAGATTGTGGAAAGTGAATCATATAGGGTGCAAAATGACTCTAATATGGTGAAAAGTGACTTACATGGTTAATTAGAACCAAAATGTGGACCAAAATTGACTTGTATGAATGTGGCACTAAGAGGTGGTAAAAGGATTTCTAATTGCATGTACATGATGTTAACATGTTAATTGTACCAATATATGATGGCAAGTGACTCTTATAAGGTGCAAAGTGACTCTAATATGGTGAAAAGTCACTTACATGATTGATTAGAGCCAAAATGTGGCCCAAAATTGACTTGTAGGAAAGGGGGTACCAAGAGGTGGTTAAAGGATGTCTAATTGCATGTACATGATGTTAACATGTTAGTAGTATCAATATATGGTGAGAAGTCTCTCTTGTAGGGTGCAAAGTGACTCTAATATGGTGAAAAGTGACTTGGTTGATTAGAGCCAAAATGTGGAACAAAATTAACTTGTTTGAAAGTGGCATTAATAGGTGGTAAAAGGATATCAAATTGCATGTACATGATGTGAACATGTTAATTCTACCAATATATGATGGCAAGTGACTTTTATAAGGTGCAAAGTGACTCTAATATGGTGAGAAGTCACTTATATGATTGATAAGAGCCAAAATGTGGCCGAAAATTAACTTGTAGGAAAGGGGTACCAAGAGGTGGTTAAAGAATGTCTAATTGCATGTACATGATGTTAACATGTTAATTGTATCAATATATGGTGAAAGTGACTCTTATAGGGTGCAAAGTGACTCTAATATGGTGAAAAGTGACTTACATGGTTGATTAGAGCCAAAATGTGGAACAAAATTAACTTGTATGAAAGTGACATTAATAGGTGGTAAAAGGATGTCAAATTGGATGTATATAATGTTAACATGTTAATTGTTGTATGTAGGGTGGAAAGTGATTCTTATAGGGCGTAAAGTGACTCTAATATGGTGAAAAGTGACGTACATGGTTGATTAGAACCAAAATGTGGAACAAAATTGACCTGTATGAAAGTGGAACTAAGAGGTGGTAAAAGGATATCAAATTAGATGTATATGATGTTAACATGTTAATTATACAAATAGATTGTGGAAAGTGACTCATATAGGATGCAAAATGACTCTAATATGGTGAAAAGTGACTTACATGGTTAATTAGAACCAAAATGTGGAACAAAATTGACTCGTATGAATGTGGCACTAAGAGGTGGTAAAGGATTTCTAATTGTATGTACATGATGTTAACATGTTAATTGTACCAGTATATGATGGCAAGTGACTCTTATAAGGTGCAAAGTGACTCTAATATGGTGAGAAGTCTCTTACATGATTATTAGAGCCAAAATGTGGCCCAAAATTGACTTGTAGGAAAGGGGTACCAAGAGTTGGTTAAAGGATGTCTAATTGCATGTACATGATGTTAACATGGTAATTATATCAATATATGGTGACAAATGACTCTAATATGGTGAAAAGTGACTTACATAGTAATTAGAGCCAAAATGTGGAACAAAATTAACTTGTATGAAAGTGACATTAATAGGTGGTAAAAGGATGTCAAATTGGATATATATAATGTTAACATGTTAATTGTTGTATGTATGGTGGAAAATGACTCTTATAGGGTGCAAAGTGACTCTAATATGGTGAAAAGTGACTTACATGGTTGATTAGAACCAAAATGTGGAACAACATTTACCTGTATGAAATTGGAACTAAGAGGTGGTAAAAAGATGTCAAATTGGAAGTATATGATGTTGACATGTTAATTATACTAATAGATTGTGGAAAGTGAATCATATAGGGTGCAAAATGACTCTAATATGGTGAAAAGTGACTTACATGGTTAATTAGAACCAAAATGTGGACCAAAATTGACTTGTATGAATGTGGCACTAAGAGGTGGTAAAAGGATTTCTAATTGCATGTACATGATGTTAACATGTTAATTGTACCAATATATGATGGCAAGTGACTCTTATAAGGTGCAAAGTGACTCTAATATGGTGAGAAGTCACTTACATGATTGATTAGAGCCAAAATGTGGCCCAAAATTGACTTGTAGGAAAGGGGGTACCAAGAGGTGGTTAAAGGATGTCTAATTGCATGTACATGATGTTAACATGTTAGTAGTATCAATATATGGTGAGAAGTCTCTCTTGTAGGGTGCAAAGTGACTCTAATATGGTGAAAAGTGACTATGGTTGATTAGAGCCAAAATGTGGAACAAAATTAACTTGTTTGAAAGTGGCATTAATAGGTGGTAAAAGGATATCAAATTGCATGTACATGATGTGAACATGTTAATTCTACCAATATATGATGGCAAGTGACTTTATAAGGTGCAAAGTGACTCTAATATGGTGAGAAGTCACTTATATGATTGATAAGAGCCAAAATGTGGCCGAAAATTAACTTGTAGGAAAGGGGTACCAAGAGGTGGTTAAAGGATGTCTAATTGCATGTACATGATGTTAACATGTTAATTGTATCAATATATGGTGAAAGTGACTCTTATAGGGTGCAAAGTGACTCTAATATGGTGAAAAGTGACTTACATGGTTGATTAGAGCCAAAATGTGGAACAAAATTAACTTGTATGAAAGTGACATTAATAGGTGGTAAAAGGATGTCAAATTGGATGTATATAATGTTAACATGTTAATTGTTGTATGTATGGTGGAAAGTGACTCTTATAGGGCGCAAAGTGACTCTAATATGGTGAAAAGTGACTTACATGGTTGATTAGAACCAAAATGTGGAACAAAATTGACCTGTATGAAAGTGGAACTAAGAGGTGGTAAAAGGATATCAAATTAGATGTATATGATGTTAACATGTTAATTATACAAATAGATTGTGGAAAGTGACTCATATAGGATGCAAAATGACTCTAATATGGTGAAAAGTGACTTACATGGTTAATTAGAACCAAAATGTGGAACAAAATTGACTCGTATGAATGTGGCACTAAGAGGCTGGTAAAGGATTTCTAATTGTATGTACATGATGTTAACATGTTAATTGTACCAGTATATGATGGCAAGTGACTCTTATAAGGTGCAAAGTGACTCTAATATGGTGAGAAGTCACTTACATGATTGATTAGAGCCAAAATGTGGCCCAAAATTGACTTGTAGAAAAGGGGTACCAAGAGTTGGTTAAAGGATGTCTAATTGCATGTACATGATGTTAACATGGTAATTATATCAATATATGGTGACAAATGACTCTTATAGAGTAAAAAGTGACTCTAATATGGTGAAAAGTGACTTACATGGTTGATTAGAGCCAAAATGTGGAACAAAATTAACTTGTATGAAAGTGACATTAATAGGTGGTAAAAGGATGTCAAATTGGATATATATAATGTTAACATGTTAATTGTTGTATGTATGGTGGAAAATGACTCTTATAGGGTGCAAAGTGACTCTAATATGGTGAAAAGTGACTTACATGGTTGATTAGAACCAAAATGTGGAACAACATTTACCTGTATGAAATTGGAACTAAGAGGTGGTAAAAAGATGTCAAATTGGAAGTATATGATGTTGACATGTTAATTATACTAATAGATTGTGGAAAGTGAATCATATAGGGTGCAAAATGACTCTAATATGGTGAAAAGTGACTTACATGGTTAATTAGAACCAAAATGTGGAACAAAATTGACTCGTATGAATGTGGCACTAAGAGGTGGTAAAGGATTTCTAATTGCATGTACATGATGTTAACATGTTAATTGTACCAATATATGATGGCAAGTGACTCTTATAAGGTGCAAAGTGACTCTAATATGGTGAGAAGTCACTTACATGATTGATTAGAGCCAAAATGTGGTCCCAAAATTGACTTGTAGGAAAGGGGTACCAAGAGTTAGGTTAAAGGATGTCTAATTGCATGTACATGATGTTAAGATGGTAATTGTATCAATATATGGTGACAAGTGACTCTTATAGAGTAAAAAGTGACTCTAATATGGTGAAAAGTGACTTACATGGTTGATTAGAGCCAAAATGTGGAACAAAATTAACTTGTATGAAAGTGACATTAATAGGTGGTAAAAGGATGTCAAATTGGATATATATAATGTTAACATGTTAATTGTTGTATGTATGGTGGAAAATGACTCTTATAGGGTGCAAAGTGACTCTAATATGATGAAAAGTGACTTACATGGTTGATTAGAACCAAAATGTGGAACAACATTTACCTGTATGAAATTGGAACTAAGAGGTGGTAAAAAGATGTCAAATTGGAAGTATATGATGTTGACATGTTAATTATACTAATAGATTGTGGAAAGTGAATCATATAGGGTGCAAATGACTCTAATATGGTGAAAAGTGACTTACATGGTTAATTAGAACCAAAATGTGGACCAAAATTGACTTGTATGAATGTGGCACTAAGAGGTGGTAAAAGGATTTCTAATTGCATGTACATGATGTTAACATGTTAATTGTACTAATATATGATGGCAAGTGACTCTTATAAGGTGCAAAGTGACTCTAATATGGTGAGAAAGTCACTTACATGATTGATTAGAGCCAAAATGTGGCCCAAAATTGACTTGTAGGAAAGGGGGTACCAAGAGGTGGTTAAAGGATGTCTAATTGCATGTACATGATGTTAACATGTTAGTAGTATCAATATATGGTGAGAAGTCTCTCTTGTAGGGTGCAAAGTGACTCTAATATGGTGAAAAGTGACTTGGTTGATTAGAGCCAAAATGTGGAACAAAATTAACTTGTTTGAAAGTGGCATTAATAGGTGGTAAAAGGATATCAAATTGCATGTACATGATGTGAACATGTTAATTCTACCAATATATGATGGCAAGTGACTTTTATAAGGTGCAAAGTGACTCTAATATGGTGAGAAGTCACTTATATGATTGATAAGAGCCAAAATGTGGCCGAAAATTAACTTGTAGGAAAGGGGGTACCAAGAGGTGGTTAAAGAATGTCTAATTGCATGTACATGATGTTAACATGTTAATTGTATCAATATATGGTGAAAGTGACTCTTATAGGGTGCAAAGTGACTCTAATATGGTGAAAAGTGACTTACATGGTTGATTAGAGCCAAAATGTGGAACAAAATTAACTTGTATGAAAGTGACATTAATAGGTGGTAAAAGGATGTCAAATTGGATGTATATAATGTTAACATGTTAATTGTTGTATGTAGGGTGGAAAGTGATTCTTATAGGGCGTAAAGTGACTCTAATATGGTGAAAAGTGACGTACATGGTTGATTAGAACCAAAATGTGGAACAAAATTGACCTGTATGAAAGTGGAACTAAGAGGTGGTAAAAGGATATCAAATTAGATGTATATGATGTTAACATGTTAATTATACAAATAGATTGTGGAAAGTGACTCATATAGGATGCAAAATGACTCTAATATGGTGAAAAGTGACTTACATGGTTAATTAGAACCAAAATGTGGAACAAAATTGACTCGTATGAATGTGGCACTAAGAGGTGGTAAAGGATTTCTAATTGTATGTACATGATGTTAACATGTTAATTGTACCAGTATATGATGGCAAGTGACTCTTATAAGGTGCAAAGTGACTCTAATATGGTGAGAAGTCTCTTACATGATTTATTAGAGCCAAAATGTGGCCCAAAATTGACTTGTAGGAAAGGGGTACCAAGAGTTGGTTAAAGGATGTCTAATTGCATGTACATGATGTTAACATGGTAATTATATCAATATATGGTGACAAATGACTCTTATAGAGTAAAAAGTGACTCTAATATGGTGAAAAGTGACTTACATAGTTGATTAGAGCCAAAATGTGGAACAAAATTAACTTGTATGAAAGTGACATTAATAGGTGGTAAAAGGATGTCAAATTGGATATATATAATGTTAACAAGCTAATTATTGTATGTATGGTGGAAAATGACTTTTATAGGGTGCAAAGTGACTCTAATATGGTGAAAAGTGACTTACATGGTTGATTAGAACCAAAATGTGGAACAACATTTACCTTTATGAAATTGGAACTAAGAGGTGGTAAAAAGATGTCAAATTGGAAGTATATGATGTTGACATGTTAATTATACTAATAGATTGTGGAAAGTGAATCATATAGGGTGCAAAATGACTCTAATATGGTGAAAAGTGACTTACATGGTTAATTAGAACCAAAATGTGTACCAAATTGACTTGTATGAATGTGGCACTAAGAGGTGGTAAAAGGATTTCTAATTGCATGTACATGATGTTAACATGTTAATTGTACCAATATATGATGGCAAGTGACTCTTATAAGGTGCAAAGTGACTCTAATATGGTGAGAAGTCACTTACATGATTGATTAGAGCCAAAATGTGGCCCAAAATTGACTTGTAGGAAAGGGGTACCAAGAGTTGGTTAAAGGATGTCTAATTGCATGTACATGATGTTAAGATGGTAATTGTATCAATATATGGTGACAAGTGACTCTTATAGAGTAAAAGTGACTCTAATATGGTGAAAAGTGACTTACATGGTTGATTAGAGCCAAAATGTGGAACAAAATTAACTTGTATGAAAGTGACATTAATAGGTGGTAAAAGGATGTCAAATTGGATATATATAATGTTAACATGTTAATTGTTGTATGTATGGTGGAAAATGACTCTTATAGGGTGCAAAGTGACTCTAATATGATGAAAAGTGACTTACATGGTTGATTAGAACCAAAATGTGGAACAACATTTACCTGTATGAAATTGGAACTAAGAGGTGGTAAAAAGATGTCAAATTGGAAGTATATGATGTTGACATGTTAATTATACTAATAGATTGTGGAAAGTGAATCATATAGGGTGCAAAATGACTCTAATATGGTGAAAAGTGACTTACATGGTTAATTAGAACCAAAATGTGGACCAAAATTGACTTGTATGAATGTGGCACTAAGAGGTGGTAAAAGGATTTCTAATTGCATGTACATGATGTTAACATGTTAATTGTACCAATATATGATGGCAAGTAACTCTTATAAGGTGCAAAGTGACTCTAATATGGTGAAAAGTCACTTACATGATTGATTAGAGCCAAAATGTGGCCCAAAATTGACTTGTAGGAAAGGGGGTACCAAGAGATGGTTAAAGGATGTCTAATTGCATGTACATGATGTTAACATGTTAGTAGTATCAATATATGGTGAGAAGTCTCTCTTGTAGGGTGCAAAGTGACTCTAATATGGTGAAAAGTGACTTGGTTGATTAGAGCCAAAATGTGGAACAAATTAACTTGTTTGAAAGTGGCATTAATAGGTGGTAAAAGGATATCAAATTGCATGTACATGATGTGAACATGTTAATTCTACCAATATATGATGGCAAGTGACTTTTATAAGGTGCAAAGTGACTCTAATATGGTGAGAAGTCACTGATATGATTGATAAGAGCCAAAATGTGGCCGAAAATTAACTTGTAGGAAAGGGGTACCAAGAGGTGGTTAAAGAATGTCTAATTGCATGTACATGATGTTAACATGTTAATTGTATCAATATATGGTGAAAGTGACTCTTATAGGGTGCAAAGTGACTCTAATATGGTGAAAAGTGACTTACATGGTTGATTAGAGCCAAAATGTGGAACAAAATTAACTTGTATGAAAGTGACATTAATAGGTGGTAAAAGGATGTCAAATTGGATGTATATAATGTTAACATGTTAATTGTTGTATGTAGGGTGGAAAGTGATTCTTATAGGGCGTAAAGTGACTCTAATATGGTGAAAAGTGACGTACATGGTTGATTAGAACCAAAATGTGGAACAAAATTGACCTGTATGAAAGTGGAACTAAGAGGTGGTAAAAGGATATCAAATTAGATGTATATGATGTTAACATGTTAATTATACAAATAGATTGTGGAAAGTGACTCATATAGGATGCAAAATAACTCTAATATGGTGAAAAGTGACTTACATGGTTAATTAGAACCAAAATGTGGAACAAAATTGACTCGTATGAATGTGGCACTAAGAGGTGGTAAAGGATTTCTAATTGTATGTACATGATGTTAACATGTTAATTGTACCAGTATATGATGGCAAGTGACTCTTATAAGGTGCAAAGTGACTCTAATATGGTGAGAAGTCTCTTACATGATTTATTAGAGCCAAAATGTGGCCCAAAATTGACTTGTTGGAAAGGGGTACCAAGAGTTGGTTAAAGGATGTCTAATTGCATGTACATGATGTTAACATGGTAATTATATCAATATATGGTGACAAATGACTCTTATAGAGTAAAAAGTGACTCTAATATGGTGAAAAGTGACTTACATAGTTGATTAGAGCCAAAATGTGGAACAAAATTAACTTGTATGAAAGTGACATTAATAGGTGGTAAAAGGATGTCAAATTGGATATATATAATGTTAACATGCTAATTATTGTATGTATGGTGGAAAATGACTTTTAAAGGGTGCAAAGTGACTCTAATATGGTGAAAAGTGACTTACATGGTTGATTAGAACCAAAATGTGGAACAACATTTACCTTTATGAAATTGGAACTAAGAGGTGGTAAAAAGATGTCAAATTGGAAGTATATGATGTTGACATGTTAATTATACTAATAGATTGTGGAAAGTGAATCATATAGGGTGCAAAATGACTCTAATATGGTGAAAAGTGACTTACACGGTTAATTAGAACCAAAATGTGGACCAAAATTGACTTGTATGAATGTGGCACTAAGAGGTGGTAAAAGGATTTCTAATTGCATGTACATGATGTTAACATGTTAATTGTACCAGTATATGATGGCAAGTGACTCTTATAAGGTGCAAAGTGACTCTAATATGGTGAGAAGTCACTTACATGATTGATTAGAGCCAAAATGTGGCCCAAAATTGACTTGTAGGAAAGGGGTACCAAGAGTTGGTTAAAGGATGTCTAATTGCATGTACATGATGTTAAGATGGTAATTGTATCAACATATGGTGACAAGTGACTCTTATAGAGTAAAAAGTGACTCTAATATGGTGAAAAGTGACTTACATGGTTGATTAGAGCCAAAATGTGGAACAAAATTAACTTGTATGAAAGTGACATTAATAGGTGGTAAAAGGATGTCAAATTGGATATATATAATGTTAACATGTTAATTGTTGTATGTATGGTGGAAAATGACTCTTATAGGGTGCAAAGTGACTCTAATATGATGAAAAGTGACTTACATGGTTGATTAGAACCAAAATGTGGAACAACATTTACCTGTATGAAATTGGAACTAAGAGGTGGTAAAAAGATGTCAAATTGGAAGTATATGATGTTGACATGTTAATTATACTAATAGATTGTGGAAAGTGAATCATATAGGGTGCAAAATGACTCTAATATGGTGAAAAGTGACTTACATGGTTAATTAGAACCAAAATGTGGACCAAAATTGACTTGTATGAATGTGGCACTAAGAGGTGGTAAAAGGATTTCTAATTGCATGTACATGATGTTAACATGTTAATTGTACCAATATATGATGGCAAGTGACTCTTATAAGGTGCAAAGTGACTCTAATATGGTGAAAAGTCACTTACATGATTGATTAGAGCCAAAATGTGGCCCAAAATTGACTTGTAGGAAAGGGGGTACCAAGAGGTGGTTAAAGGATGTCTAATTGCATGTACATGATGTTAACATGTTAGTAGTATCAATATATGGTGAGAAGTCTCTCTTGTAGGGTGCAAAGTGACTCTAATATGGTGAAAAGTGACTTGGTTGATTAGAGCCAAAATGTGGAACAAAATTAACTTGTTTGAAAGTGGCATTAATAGGTGGTAAAAGGATATCAAATTGCATGTACATGATGTGAACATGTTAATTCTACCAATATATGATGGCAAGTGACTTTTATAAGGTGCAAAGTGACTCTAATATGGTGAGAAGTCACTAAATGATTGATAAGAGCCAAAATGTGGCCGAAAATTAACTTGTAGGAAAGGGGTACCAAGAGGTGGTTAAAGGATGTCTAATTGCATGTACATGATGTTAACATGTTAATTGTATCAATATATGGTGAAAGTGACTCTTATAGGGTGCAAAGTGACTCTAATATGGTGAAAAGTGACTTACATGGTTGATTAGAGCCAAAATGTGGAACAAAATTAACTTGTATGAAAGTGACATTAATAGGTGGTAAAAGGATGTCAAATTGGATGTATATAATGTTAACATGTTAATTGTTGTATGTAGGGTGGAAAGTGATTCTTATAGGGCGCAAAGTGACTCTAATATGGTGAAAAGTGACGTACATGGTTGATTAGAACCAAAATGTGGAACAAAATTGACCTGTATGAAAGTGGAACTAAAAGGTGGTAAAAGGATATCAAATTAGATGTATATGATGTTAACATGTTAATCATACAAATAGATTATGGAAAGTGACTCATATAGGATGCAAAATGACTCTAATATGGTGAAAAGTGACTTACATGGTTAATTAGAACCAAAATGTGGAACAAAATTGACTCGTATGAATGTGGCACTAAGAGGTGGTAAAGGATTTCTAATTGTATGTACATGATCTTAACATGTTAATTGTACCAGTATATGATGGCAAGTGACTCTTATAAGGTGCAAAGTGACTCTAATATGGTGAGAAGTCACTTACATGATTGATTAGAGCCAAAATGTGGCCCAAAATTGACTTGTAGGAAAGGGGTACCAAGAGTTGGTTAAAGGATGTCTAATTGCATGTACATGATGTTAAGATGGTAATTGTATCAATATATGGTGACAAGTGACTCTTATAGAGTAAAAAGTGACTCTAATATGGTGAAAAGTGACTTACATGGTTGATTAGAGCCAAAATGTGGAACAAAATTAACTTGTATGAAAGTGACATTAATAGGTGGTAAAAGGATGTCAAATTGGATATATATAATGTTAACATGTTAATTGTTGTATGTATGGTGGAAAATGACTCTTATAGGGTGCAAAGTGACTCTAATATGATGAAAAGTGACTTACATGGTTGATTAGAACCAAAATGTGGAACAACATTTACCTGTATGAAATTGGAACTAAGAGGTGGTAAAAAGATGTCAAATTGGAAGTATATGATGTTGACATGTTAATTATACTAATAGATTGTGGAAAGTGAATCATATAGGGTGCAAAATGACTCTAATATGGTGAAAAGTGACTTACATGGTTAATTAGAACCAAAATGTGGACCAAAATTGACTTGTATGAATGTGGCACTAAGAGGTGGTAAAAGGATTTCTAATTGCATGTACATGATGTTAACATATTAATTGTACCAATATATGATGGCAAGTAACTCTTATAAGGTGCAAAGTGACTCTAATATGGTGAAAAGTCACTTACATGATTGATTAGAGCCAAAATGTGGCCCAAAATTGACTTGTAGGAAAGGGGGTACCAAGAGATGGTTAAAGGATGTCTAATTGTATGTACATGATGTTAACATGTTAGTAGTATCAATATATGGTGAGAAGTCTCTCTTGTAGGGTGCAAAGTGACTCTAATATGGTGAAAAGTGACTTGGTTATTTAGCAAAAAAAAAAAAAAAAGTGACTTGGTTGATTAGAGCCAAAATGTGGAACAAAATTAACTTGTTTGAAAGTGGCATTAATAGGTGGTAAAAGGATATCAAATTGCATGTACATGATGTGAACATGTTAATTCTACCAATATATGATGGCAAGTGACTTTTATAAGGTGCAAAGTGACTCTAATATGGTGAGAAGTCACTTATATGATTGATAAGAGCCAAAATGTGGCCGAAAATTAACTTGTAGGAAAGGGGTACCAAGAGGTGGTTAAAGAATGTCTAATTGCATGTACATGATGTTAACATGTTAATTGTATCAATATATGGTGAAAGTGACTCTTATAGGGTGCAAAGTGACTCTAATATGGTGAAAAGTGACTTACATGGTTGATTAGAGCCAAAATGTGGAACAAAATTAACTTGTATGAAAGTGACATTAATAGGTGGTAAAAGGATGTCAAATTGGATGTATATAATGTTAACATGTTAATTGTTGTATGTAGGGTCGAAAGTGATTCTTATAGGGCGTAAAGTGACTCTAATATGGTGAAAAGTGACGTACATGGTTGATTAGAACCAAAATGTGGAACAAAATTGACCTGTATGAAAGTGGAACTAAGAGGTGGTAAAAGGATATCAAATTAGATGTATATGATGTTAACATGTTAATTATACAAATAGATTGTGGAAAGTGACTCATATAGGATGCAAAATGACTCTAATATGGTGAAAAGTGACTTACATGGTTAATTAGAACCAAAATGTGGAACAAAATTGACTCGTATGAATGTGGCACTAAGAGGTGGTAAAGGATTTCTAATTGTATGTACATGATGTTAACATGTTAATTGTACCAGTATATGATGGCAAGTGACTCTTATAAGGTGCAAAGTGACTCTAATATGGTGAGAAGTCACTTACATGATTGATTAGAGCCAAAATGTGGCCCAAAATTGACTTGTAGGAAAGGGGTACCAAGAGTTGGTTAAAGGATGTCTAATTGCATGTACATGATGTTAACATGGTAATTATATCAATATATGGTGACAAATGACTCTTATAGAGTAAAAAGTGACTCTAATATGGTGAAGAGTGACTTACATAGTTGATTAGAGCCAAAATGTGGAACAAAATTAACTTGTATGAAAGTGACATTAATAGGTGGTAAAAGGATGTCAAATTGGATATATATAATGTTAACATGCTAATTATTGTATGTATGGTGGAAAATGACTTTTATAGGGTGCAAAGTGACTCTAATATGGTGAAAAGTGACTTACATGGTTGATTAGAACCAAAATGTGGAACAACATTTACCTTTATGAAATTGGAACTAAGAGGTGGTAAAAAGATGTGAAATTGGAAGTATATGATGTTGACATGTTAATTATACTAATAGATTGTGGAAAGTGAATCATATAGGGTGCAAAATGACTCTAATATGGTGAAAAGTGACTTACATGGTTAATTAGAACCAAAATGTGGACCAAAATTGACTTGTATGAATGTGGCACTAAGAGGTGGTAAAAGGATTTCTAATTGCATGTACATGATGTTAACATGTTAATTGTACCAATATATGATGGCAAGTGACTCTTATAAGGTGCAAAGTGACTCTAATATGGTGAGAAGTCACTTACATGATTGATTAGAGCCAAAATGTGGCCCAAAATTGACTTGTAGGAAAGGGGTACCAAGAGTTGGTTAAAGGATGTCTAATTGCATGTACATGATGTTAAGATGGTAATTGTATCAACATATGGTGACAAGTGACTCTTATAGAGTAAAAAGTGACTCTAATATGGTGAAAAGTGACTTACATGGTTGATTAGAGCCAAAATGTGGAACAAAATTAACTTGTATGAAAGTGACATTAATAGGTGGTAAAAGGATGTCAAATTGGATATATATAATGTTAACATGTTAATTGTTGTATGTATGGTGGAAAATGACTCTTATAGGGTGCAAAGTGACTCTAATATGTTGAAAAGTGATTTACATGGTTGATTAGAACCAAAATATGGAACAAAATTGACATGTATGAAATTGTAACTAAGAGGTGGTAAAAAGATGTCAAATTGGATGTATATGATGTTAACATGTTAATTATACTAATAGATTGTGGAAAGTGAATCATATAGGGTGCAAAATGACTCTAATATGGTGAAAAGTGACTTACATGGTTAATTAGAACCACAATGTGGACCAAAATTGACTTCTATCAATGTGGCACTAAGAGGTGGTATGTGAACATGTTAATTGTACCAATATATGATGGCAAGTGACTCTTATAAGGTGCAAAGTGACTCTAATATAGTGAGAAGTCACTTACATGATTGATTAGAGCCAAAATGTGGCCCAAAATTAACTTGTAGGAAATGGGTACCAAGAGGTGGTTAAAGGATGTCTAATTACATGTAAATGATGTTAACATGTTAATTGCATCAATATATGATGACAACTGACTCTTATAGGGTGCAAAGTGACTCTAATATGGTGAAGAGAGACTTAAATGGTTGATTAGAGCCAAAATGTGGAACAAAATTAACTTGTATGAAAGTGACATTAATAGGTGGTAAAAGGATGTCAAATTGGATGTATATAATGTTAACATGTTAATTGTTGTATGTATGGTGGAAAGTGACTCTTATAGGGTGCAAAGTGACTCTAATATGTTGAAAAGTGACTTACATGGTTGATTAGAACCAAAATATGGAACAAAATTGACCTGTATGAAAGTGGAACTAAGAGGTGGGGATTCCCTGGAAAGGATATCAAATTGGATGTATATGATGTTAACATGTTAATTATACAAATAGATTGTGGAAAGTGATTCATATAGGGTGCAAAATTACTCTAATATGGTGAAAAGTGACTTACATGGTTAATTAGAACCAATATGTGGAACAAAATTGACTCGTATGAATGTGGCACAAAGAGGTGGTAAAGGATTTCTAATTGTATGTACATGATGTTAACATGTTAATTGTACCAATATATGATGGCAAGTGACTCTTATAAGGTGCAAAATGACTCTAATATGGTGAGAAGTCACTTACATGATTGATTAGAGCCAAAATGTGTCCAAAAATTGAAAACAGCCGCGAGGGAGAAAATCGCAGGGGAAACTCGCAGGAAATTGAACAAAAGAAAACGAGAGGGAGAGATAAGGGGGAGAGAGAGTCGAGACATGTAGAGAGATTGATGTTGCTGAATAAACAGGGGTGGGTTAATTGATTGCTATTTCTTTTTCCTTTTAACTAACACGTGTAACAACCAAAAACGCAGCCCACTCCTAGACTGTCACGTGTTTAAACAGATAAATATGAATTTTGAGGCCCGGTTTATCCACGAATCCCGTAATTAACGAACCGGGTCGAACTTTAAACAAATTCAGAAAATTACAAAAATAGTCTTAAAATGTTACAAATATCCCCAAGTTTATAAAAACATTATTTTCGAAATTTTAAAATAAATTTTAAAACACAATTTATACCCGCTTTTATCAATTATACGAATCAACGTGCAGGTGAAATTAATCCCAAAAATAATTATTGTAATTATAAAGTCATAAAAATAATTTTATTCTGGACATATAAAAGTTCAAATACTCAAATAATATCACATATAAACACCCAAACATCAATTCCAATTATCAGATAATTCACCAAAATTCACATAAAATCACATAAATAATTCCAAATAATTATAATAATAATATCTGAAAATATGGGATATTACAATCTACCCACCTTATAAGGATTCCGTCCTCGGAATCAGCAAAAGAGAGCACTAAGGGTTTTCTAACCAACTTTCCGTCACACCGCCTTACTTTGACTTGACCAGGATACTCAACTTAACTTGATTGGCATACCTTCGAATATTTGAAATGATAAAATCATAGAAAAGAAAAGAATTTCATATCATAACAGGATAGAATCTGAATTGGAGAAAAAGTATTGTTGAAATGAAATAATAACTGAGAGATCAATATGATCAAACAAACTTGGTATTGCGTGCCCAAATTAAGACACTACTAAAGGTTGTTAACCTTCATGTATTCACAATACACACAAGTGATGGCGTCCCATCCAACTCCTATCACACAGACAGGGATATCTTGTGTCCCCTATAGATTGGTTTGTTCATCTCAGTCAGAATAAAAGAATATCAACAGAATTGAAAATCAAATGAATAAAACTGAAAAGATTTCAAAGATGATAATTCTGAAGGAAATGAAATCCACAGAACAAAATTCTGACACCAAAATGAGCAAGTGGTGTCACATCACCAAGAAACTATCCACCAAATAAGAAAAGTGGAAGTTAAATATTCATAACTTAGCAGAGCTTATCAAAACCTGAAAAAAATAGGCTTCATGACAACCTCTGGCACATTTAAAACACAGATAGAATTGAAAATGAGTGTTAGAGAATATATCCTCTAACAATCACTTCTTTTGAGAGATGTCAAAATGAATTATAGAAAGAAAAGGTATTGCCAAAGTCTTAATATTTATCTTCAACTTGAACTCTCCAGTTGACTCGCCATCTGATTCTAGACGCTTCTTCATGTTCCAAGGATATCGATAATCTTCATCATCGTCAAAACGTAGTAGCCTCGAAAGGTTCCACAATAGAAGTTTGCAACTGCCAGGAGTTCCATCCAGCTCAACACAACCATCTCGAACGAATGCGCCTATCTCAACTTACTCGTTGGCACTATATCTGATAGTCCAACAGGAACTCGATATGAGCTCAAACGTCCTCACATAGCTATACACACTCCTACACACTCTCGTTTCTAGTTTACTATAACCTCAGCTCTGATACCAACCTGTAACGCCCCTGTAACGCCCCCAAATCCGGGGTCAGGGGATTTGGTCGTCACGATGAAACCTCAATCCAAAATAACCTGTTAAATCAAATAATAAATGCCAGCGGAAGATATTTAACATAAATGACCCCAACTAATCCAAGATCTTTTAAGGTTACAGTTCTAGAAACAAGATATCCAAATTTCACAAATAATTTTTCACTTTCTTTTAAAACTCTTTTCAATAAATTCCAACTCAAAACTAAACCCACTAGTATAACTTCGAAATGAAGTATACTAGGCCCAAATAAAATACAAAACTATAATATAATATAATATAATATAAACAACTTTACACAATAAAACTTACACTAGCCCGCAAACCCTGGATCAACCACCTTCCAAAAGCTTCTTCTTTGCTTCCTCGAATTATGCAGCTAAACAGCGCAAGCTAATCCTCACTGGAGGTTAAATTTAAAAACAGGCAAGTATGAGCGAAAGAAATGCTCAGCAAGTTCATTACAGTAAATATAGGGTCGTTTGATATGAAACCGACATCTGCATTAGAGCAGAACATTTTTAAAATCATAGTTGCTAAATCATAAAATTTTAGTTGAGGAACCCCAGAATTGATTCCTTAATTGTATTCAAAAGCATTTTGATATTCTTGAGCGACATGCTTCAGCAATACTTTGAATCTTGACGAGAATAAAACTCGTAAAAAATAGTGTTTACGGAAATATCGTAAACCACAATAACATGAAACAATGAATATATATATTGAATCATAATCTTTGTTCAAAACCAAACTCTGGAAATTAATACTTATCAATGTTCAAGAAATTCCTAACTATTCAGTATCCATCATTATCGACTAAGTTTCCATAGACTTAGCCTGCTAAACCAGCCTGATAAGGACGGGTTGAATAATTAAGAAAATCCCAATTCATTCAAGATCCCAAATATCACTGAGCAACAAATGCTGCAGCAACACTCTGAACCTCGAATTCATTTATAAACACTGTAATTTCCCGAAACTGAGGGCTAAGAAAGAATAACTTTAACCCATAATCACATTTTACTTCAAGAGGGAATGCCATTAATGGCGAACAACAATAAATTGGACTGAACACTAGAAACCAACATATGCACTATAACCTGCTGATCAGTCAGGAGATAGTGCGGATCTATACCCAACTGCATAGACCCAACCAACATTAGGAGTACTCAGGCAACTATGGCCTAAAGGGTCCGGTCCATCTCCGGCCCATAGGATCCAGCTCACTACTGGTCCTTATATATATATATAGTAACTATCCAGTCCGTGGAGTATTTTGATATCAAATCATTTTGATTTCAACACATCCCAAATTAGGGTTCACAATTAACCCGAACGAATGGGTATTTGCTCAAGAGAGCAATCGAATTATAGGAACAATAATTAAAAGAACTGGCATAATAAGAGTAATTGCAGCGAAATATAAAACAGTTAACTATTCTGAACTTAGAATAGGAGCGAATAAATGTTTGCAGTATTTAAGGAGAAAGGTTAGGAATACTTGCATACTATGATTCGAAATAAATATCACTTGAACAATAAGTGAAGTCAGGGGTACTTGCAGTATTTAAAAGAAAGTTCAGGAATACTTGCATAAACAGAATTATTTAATTCAGCGATATGTAAAACATTTATCTATTCCGAACTGAGAATAGGGAAAGCAAATACTTGCATAATAAGCTTTAAAATAAATATCACTTGAACAATAAGTGATGATAGGAATACTTGCCTTTGGGTTTTTAGCAGTTAGCACACTCGCAATAACACAAATATCTCATGATGTTTTCTCAAGACGTCACCATTTCCTATTCTTAATTCTTTGATATGTCGCTAATGCGGTTACTGCGGTCTGATACGAAATCTTATCAAACTTCAGTCTTGATCCCCAACGTCTAGTTCTGCTCGTCTCGAACAATCCGTATCTACCGAAATACTATGCAACTCTCCCTTTCTCTTGCCTTTGTTTGGTCTCACGCCCTTAATGCCCGATCCTATTATAAGCAAAACGATACTACTTTAGTATCCTTCTGAAACGATTATCTTATTTCTACCCTTTCGCTATATATATATATATATGGAACATTGTATAGCATATAACAAGTAGCACACATTATAGTTTAAAACTTACTACCAACTCAGAAAATTATTTAACAAGAGAACGTGTAACTTATGATAATATTTCTACGGAAAATTCGGCATGACCTATTCGTAATATGGACAATACCCTGAATAACCACACCACAAATACAACCCATAAGTCATTTCAATGTTCTTACCCAGACATATTCTATACGTGTTACGACTAACAATCATAACATACTTTCAAATCATTGAAATCAAATAAGTCAAATAGATTTAGATACAGGGGAATTTTAGAAAATTTTGGCATGAAGTATTCGTAATTAGGACTATCCACCTGTTTTTTTTTCAATTCCACAATTTAATCTTATAACCAAACAAAAAAATAAAGTTGCCTCAACTTGCAGCAACATAAAAGTAAACAAGTAAGAAAAGTACCCGCCCAGACTTGCGGCACCTAAACAATTAAGGAAAATTACCCGCCCAGACTTGCGGCACCTAAACGATTAAATATACTTAATAATTTATAATATTTGAACTTACAGTTATATAATTTAGCATCACCAATTCAATTTGAGTAAACACTTAAATAACTCACCTTGCACATATATCACATAGACTAGTAACTATACACATATTCAATTCACACTCTAATAATTAGCAACTAAACTCAATCTCAAATAGGCATATAATAACATGTATTTCCATAAAACGCATCGCTATATATTCTCATTTAACATCAAGTTGCAAACAAAAGCTTTGTAAATAATTAAACATATAAAAACACATAACAAGTATCTTGGCTGCTCGATTTCACAGAAACTAAGTTCGTCTCTGGATTTTTAATAAATTCATAAATAGGTCTGTTGTAGTGAAATTTGGTGGAGACTTAAGTGACTTATATATCTAACTATCATAAAAATTACAGATGAAAGCAAGGTGTTTAGAGCCCCTTAACAGAGTCGTCAATATGGCCAACAAACCCTGTCCAGAAATTCTGTGCACCTTGCACTAAATAAATTGTATCTCAATTTGTACAAGTCTGGTAGTAACCAAATTTTACAGACATATAAATAAATCATAAACCTACAATTCTTATCTTTTAACCATCAAGCAATTAGGTCTCAAAATATCTCAAAACAGTCATCCAAAACAGGATAGTTTCCTGGAAAATGCTGAATTTTCTGCACTTAAACTTCATTAACAACTTTAATCAATTCTTAATAATTAACTAAACCCATAATCTCTATTATGCAAATAATCACACACTTAGCATGCAAAAATTAATAGTTCATATTACAATTTCAATGATACATCAGACTCTCTTTTACACTTATAATTCTAGAGAAAATTTGCCATGACTCGTTCGTTAATATCTTAACCAATCATCTACAATAAATTACACATTCATTGCTATCACATATACAAATAACAAGTCAATGTACATGTGCACAAGTCAAGTATGTCATCAAGTATGCTAACTTAAATCTATAATTTAATAAACTATATAGCACATATCAAATCACTAACCAACACTTCTATATTATAGGTTCATATATTTAATCTATTAAACAATGACTATCAATCACATATATTAGCACGAAACCATATGTCGAGTTATAACATACAAAATAGCTACCGAACCTAAAATTTAAGTTAACCAGCCTCGGAAGAATGACATTTTACAACACCTGGATGAACTTAAACAGAAAAGTTTAAAACATAAAAGTTGTAGGATATTTAGCGACCTTTCCAAAATGGTAAGGCTCGCTAAAAATGACCAAGTAACGAATTCAGAAACTTTAAAATACACAGCTGCATAAGCAGATTCAGCCCTGTTTTCGCAAGTAACTTAGTATTTGAGACTCCTAAATCATAGAATTGATTAATGAACTATAAGTAACAATTGTAGATCCTGAATTAAGCTTTTAAAATTGGTATAGTTCAAAGTCATAGCTAAAATAATGAATTTACTACGAATTTTTGAAGTCAGGATGTATCAAACTGAAATAACAGGACAGATTTTACAAATGGCAGATTTTATCATAATTGCAGGCTGAATTTGGAAAAACACAAAGAATGAAAATTGTAGATAATTCCATTATCTTTCCAGAGAGTGCAAAATCATTATCATATGATGAACTAGTTAAAAGCTACGAATTTAACAAGAACTCAGCTTATTTCTAAACGGATTTGACAATACAATTCACCACATCATTAGCCAAATCTTATATTCATATAACCTCTAAATTACATATACTACCAAATCAATAACATCAATTATTCTACGCATAAACCTAATGAAGCATAAATTATATTCAAAACTTAGATACAATACAACACAACAACCGAACACACACGCACGCGACTCACACACGCGCACACTCGATTCACACACACACATATGCGACCCACACACACACGCACAACACACCCACACAATCGATACACAGATACACACATAGATATATACATATACACATCGCAGCCACAACGACATCACTAAACATTACTAACACACCCAACTGCACATACACGCGCACAGTACACACACAGTTCTCACACCCACAGAGTACACACACACAACACATGATACATATATACGTATGTATATATCAGGTAAGCAGGAGCAGAATCCGGTGATTAACCGGAAAATGAATTGAAAACAGCCGCGAGGGAGAAAATCGCAGGGGAAACTCGCAGGAAATTGAACAAAAGAAAACGAGAGGGAGAGATAAGGGGGAGAGAGAGTCGAGACATGTAGAGAGATTGATGTTGCTGAATAAACAGGGGTGGGTTAATTGATTGCTATTTCTTTTTCCTTTTAACTAACACGTGTAACAACCAAAAACGCAGCCCACTCCTAGACTGTCACGTGTTTAAACAGATAAATATGAATTTTGAGGCCCGGTTTATCCACGAATCCCGTAATTAACGAACCGGGTCGAACTTTAAACAAATTCAGAAAATTACAAAAATAGTCTTAAAATGTTACAAATATCCCCAAGTTTATAAAAACATTATTTTCGAAATTTTAAAATAAATTTTAAAACACAATTTATACCCGCTTTTATCAATTATACGAATCAACGTGCAGGTGAAATTAATCCCAAAAATAATTATTGTAATTATAAAGTCATAAAAATAATTTTATTCTGGACATATAAAAGTTCAAATACTCAAATAATATCACATATAAACACCCAAACATCAATTCCAATTATCAGATAATTCACCAAAATTCACATAAAATCACATAAATAATTCCAAATAATTATAATAATAATATCTGAAAATATGGGATATTACAATCTACCCACCTTATAAGGATTCCGTCCTCGGAATCAGCAAAAGAGAGCACTAAGGGTTTTCTAACCAACTTTCCGTCACACCGCCTTACTTTGACTTGACCAGGATACTCAACTTAACTTGATTGGCATACCTTCGAATATTTGAAATGATAAAATCATAGAAAAGAAAAGAATTTCATATCATAACAGGATAGAATCTGAATTGGAGAAAAAGTATTGTTGAAATGAAATAATAACTGAGAGATCAATATGATCAAACAAACTTGGTATTGCGTGCCCAAATTAAGACACTACTAAAGGTTGTTAACCTTCTGTATTCACAATACACACAAGTGATGGCGTCCCATCCAACTCCTATCACACAGACAGGGATATCTTGTGTCCCCTATAGATTGGTTTGTTCATCTCAGTCAGAATAAAAGAATATCAACAGAATTGAAAATCAAATGAATAAAACTGAAAAGATTTCAAAGATGATAATTCTGAAGGAAATGAAATCCACAGAACAAAATTCTGACACCAAAATGAGCAAGTGGTGTCACATCACCAAGAAACTATCCACCAAATAAGAAAAGTGGAAGTTAAATATTCATAACTTAGCAGAGCTTATCAAAACCTGAAAAAAATAGGCTTCATGACAACCTCTGGCACATTTAAAACACAGATAGAATTGAAAATGAGTGTTAGAGAATATATCCTCTAACAATCACTTCTTTTGAGAGATGTCAAAATGAATTATAGAAAGAAAAGGTATTGCCAAAGTCTTAATATTTATCTTCAACTTGAACTCTCCAGTTGACTCGCCATCTGATTCTAGACGCTTCTTCATGTTCCAAGGATATCGATAATCTTCATCATCGTCAAAACGTAGTAGCCTCGAAAGGTTCCACAATAGAAGTTTGCAACTGCCAGGAGTTCCATCCAGCTCAACACAACCATCTCGAACGAATGCGCCTATCTCAACTTACTCGTTGGCACTATATCTGATAGTCCAACAGGAACTCGATATGAGCTCAAACGTCCTCACATAGCTATACACACTCCTACACACTCTCGTTTCTAGTTTACTATAACCTCAGCTCTGATACCAACCTGTAACGCCCCTGTAACGCCCCTGTAACGCCCCCAAATCCGGGGTCAGGGGATTTGGTCGTCACGATGAAACCTCAATCCAAAATAACCTGTTAAATCAAATAATAAATGCCAGCGGAAGATATTTAACATAAATGACCCCAACTAATCCAAGATCTTTTAAGGTTACAGTTCTAGAAACAAGATATCCAAATTTCACAAATAATTTTTCACTTTCTTTTAAAACTCTTTTCAATAAATTCCAACTCAAAACTAAACCCACTAGTATAACTTCGAAATGAAGTATACTAGGCCCAAATAAAATACAAAACTATAATATAATATAATATAATATAAACAACTTTACACAATAAAACTTACACTAGCCCGCAAACCCTGGATCAACCACCTTCCAAAAGCTTCTTCTTTGCTTCCTCGAATTATGCAGCTAAACAGCGCAAGCTAATCCTCACTGGAGGTTAAATTTAAAAACAGGCAAGTATGAGCGAAAGAAATGCTCAGCAAGTTCATTACAGTAAATATAGGGTCGTTTGATATGAAACCGACATCTGCATTAGAGCAGAACATTTTTAAAATCATAGTTGCTAAATCATAAAATTTTAGTTGAGGAACCCCAGAATTGATTCCTTAATTGTATTCAAAAGCATTTTGATATTCTTGAGCGACATGCTTCAGCAATACTTTGAATCTTGACGAGAATAAAACTCGTAAAAAATAGTGTTTACGGAAATATCGTAAACCACAATAACATGAAACAATGAATATATATATTGAATCATAATCTTTGTTCAAAACCAAACTCTGGAAATTAATACTTATCAATGTTCAAGAAATTCCTAACTATTCAGTATCCATCATTATCGACTAAGTTTCCATAGACTTAGCCTGCTAAACCAGCCTGATAAGGACGGGTTGAATAATTAAGAAAATCCCAATTCATTCAAGATCCCAAATATCACTGAGCAACAAATGCTGCAGCAACACTCTGAACCTCGAATTCATTTATAAACACTGTAATTTCCCGAAACTGAGGGCTAAGAAAGAATAACTTTAACCCATAATCACATTTTACTTCAAGAGGGAATGCCATTAATGGCGAACAACAATAAATTGGACTGAACACTAGAAACCAACATATGCACTATAACCTGCTGATCAGTCAGGAGATAGTGCGGATCTATACCCAACTGCATAGACCCAACCAACATTAGGAGTACTCAGGCAACTATGGCCTAAAGGGTCCGGTCCATCTCCGGCCCATAGGATCCAGCTCACTACTGGTCCTTATATATATATATAGTAACTATCCAGTCCGTGGAGTATTTTGATATCAAATCATTTTGATTTCAACACATCCCAAATTAGGGTTCACAATTAACCCGAACGAATGGGTATTTGCTCAAGAGAGCAATCGAATTATAGGAACAATAATTAAAAGAACTGGCATAATAAGAGTAATTGCAGCGAAATATAAAACAGTTAACTATTCTGAACTTAGAATAGGAGCGAATAAATGTTTGCAGTATTTAAGGAGAAAGGTTAGGAATACTTGCATACTATGATTCGAAATAAATATCACTTGAACAATAAGTGAAGTCAGGGGTACTTGCAGTATTTAAAAGAAAGTTCAGGAATACTTGCATAAACAGAATTATTTAATTCAGCGATATGTAAAACATTTATCTATTCCGAACTGAGAATAGGGAAAGCAAATACTTGCATAATAAGCTTTAAAATAAATATCACTTGAACAATAAGTGATGATAGGAATACTTGCCTTTGGGTTTTTAGCAGTTAGCACACTCGCAATAACACAAATATCTCATGATGTTTTCTCAAGACGTCACCATTTCCTATTCTTAATTCTTTGATATGTCGCTAATGCGGTTACTGCGGTCTGATACGAAATCTTATCAAACTTCAGTCTTGATCCCCAACGTCTAGTTCTGCTCGTCTCGAACAATCCGTATCTACCGAAATACTATGCAACTCTCCCTTTCTCTTGCCTTTGTTTGGTCTCACGCCCTTAATGCCCGATCCTATTATAAGCAAAACGATACTACTTTAGTATCCTTCTGAAACGATTATCTTATTTCTACCCTTTCGCTATATATATATATATATGGAACATTGTATAGCATATAACAAGTAGCACACATTATAGTTTAAAACTTACTACCAACTCAGAAAATTATTTAACAAGAGAACGTGTAACTTATGATAATATTTCTACGGAAAATTCGGCATGACCTATTCGTAATATGGACAATACCCTGAATAACCACACCACAAATACAACCCATAAGTCATTTCAATGTTCTTACCCAGACATATTCTATACGTGTTACGACTAACAATCATAACATACTTTCAAATCATTGAAATCAAATAAGTCAAATAGATTTAGATACAGGGGAATTTTAGAAAATTTTGGCATGAAGTATTCGTAATTAGGACTATCCACCTGTTTTTTTTTCAATTCCACAATTTAATCTTATAACCAAACAAAAAAATAAAGTTGCCTCAACTTGCAGCAACATAAAAGTAAACAAGTAAGAAAAGTACCCGCCCAGACTTGCGGCACCTAAACAATTAAGGAAAATTACCCGCCCAGACTTGCGGCACCTAAACGATTAAATATACTTAATAATTTATAATATTTGAACTTACAGTTATATAATTTAGCATCACCAATTCAATTTGAGTAAACACTTAAATAACTCACCTTGCACATATATCACATAGACTAGTAACTATACACATATTCAATTCACACTCTAATAATTAGCAACTAAACTCAATCTCAAATAGGCATATAATAACATGTATTTCCATAAAACGCATCGCTATATATTCTCATTTAACATCAAGTTGCAAACAAAAGCTTTGTAAATAATTAAACATATAAAAACACATAACAAGTATCTTGGCTGCTCGATTTCACAGAAACTAAGTTCGTCTCTGGATTTTTAATAAATTCATAAATAGGTCTGTTGTAGTGAAATTTGGTGGAGACTTAAGTGACTTATATATCTAACTATCATAAAAATTACAGATGAAAGCAAGGTGTTTAGAGCCCCTTAACAGAGTCGTCAATATGGCCAACAAACCCTGTCCAGAAATTCTGTGCACCTTGCACTAAATAAATTGTATCTCAATTTGTACAAGTCTGGTAGTAACCAAATTTTACAGACATATAAATAAATCATAAACCTACAATTCTTATCTTTTAACCATCAAGCAATTAGGTCTCAAAATATCTCAAAACAGTCATCCAAAACAGGATAGTTTCCTGGAAAATGCTGAATTTTCTGCACTTAAACTTCATTAACAACTTTAATCAATTCTTAATAATTAACTAAACCCATAATCTCTATTATGCAAATAATCACACACTTAGCATGCAAAAATTAATAGTTCATATTACAATTTCAATGATACATCAGACTCTCTTTTACACTTATAATTCTAGAGAAAATTTGCCATGACTCGTTCGTTAATATCTTAACCAATCATCTACAATAAATTACACATTCATTGCTATCACATATACAAATAACAAGTCAATGTACATGTGCACAAGTCAAGTATGTCATCAAGTATGCTAACTTAAATCTATAATTTAATAAACTATATAGCACATATCAAATCACTAACCAACACTTCTATATTATAGGTTCATATATTTAATCTATTAAACAATGACTATCAATCACATATATTAGCACGAAACCATATGTCGAGTTATAACATACAAAATAGCTACCGAACCTAAAATTTAAGTTAACCAGCCTCGGAAGAATGACATTTTACAACACCTGGATGAACTTAAACAGAAAAGTTTAAAACATAAAAGTTGTAGGATATTTAGCGACCTTTCCAAAATGGTAAGGCTCGCTAAAAATGACCAAGTAACGAATTCAGAAACTTTAAAATACACAGCTGCATAAGCAGATTCAGCCCTGTTTTCGCAAGTAACTTAGTATTTGAGACTCCTAAATCATAGAATTGATTAATGAACTATAAGTAACAATTGTAGATCCTGAATTAAGCTTTTAAAATTGGTATAGTTCAAAGTCATAGCTAAAATAATGAATTTACTACGAATTTTTGAAGTCAGGATGTATCAAACTGAAATAACAGGACAGATTTTACAAATGGCAGATTTTATCATAATTGCAGGCTGAATTTGGAAAAACACAAAGAATGAAAATTGTAGATAATTCCATTATCTTTCCAGAGAGTGCAAAATCATTATCATATGATGAACTAGTTAAAAGCTACGAATTTAACAAGAACTCAGCTTATTTCTAAACGGATTTGACAATACAATTCACCACATCATTAGCCAAATCTTATATTCATATAACCTCTAAATTACATATACTACCAAATCAATAACATCAATTATTCTACGCATAAACCTAATGAAGCATAAATTATATTCAAAACTTAGATACAATACAACACAACAACCGAACACACACGCACGCGACTCACACACGCGCACACTCGATTCACACACACACATATGCGACCCACACACACACGCACAACACACCCACACAATCGATACACAGATACACACATAGATATATACATATACACATCGCAGCCACAACGACATCACTAAACATTACTAACACACCCAACTGCACATACACGCGCACAGTACACACACAGTTCTCACACCCACAGAGTACACACACACAACACATGATACATATATACGTATGTATATATCAGGTAAGCAGGAGCAGAATCCGGTGATTAACCGGAAAATGAATTGAAAACAGCCGCGAGGGAGAAAATCGCAGGGGAAACTCGCAGGAAATTGAACAAAAGAAAACGAGAGGGAGAGATAAGGGGGAGAGAGAGTCGAGACATGTAGAGAGATTGATGTTGCTGAATAAACAGGGGTGGGTTAATTGATTGCTATTTCTTTTTCCTTTTAACTAACACGTGTAACAACCAAAAACGCAGCCCACTCCTAGACTGTCACGTGTTTAAACAGATAAATATGAATTTTGAGGCCCGGTTTATCCACGAATCCCGTAATTAACGAACCGGGTCGAACTTTAAACAAATTCAGAAAATTACAAAAATAGTCTTAAAATGTTACAAATATCCCCAAGTTTATAAAAACATTATTTTCGAAATTTTAAAATAAATTTTAAAACACAATTTATACCCGCTTTTATCAATTATACGAATCAACGTGCAGGTGAAATTAATCCCAAAAATAATTATTGTAATTATAAAGTCATAAAAATAATTTTATTCTGGACATATAAAAGTTCAAATACTCAAATAATATCACATATAAACACCCAAACATCAATTCCAATTATCAGATAATTCACCAAAATTCACATAAAATCACATAAATAATTCCAAATAATTATAATAATAATATCTGAAAATATGGGATATTACAATCTACCCACCTTATAAGGATTCCGTCCTCGGAATCAGCAAAAGAGAGCACTAAGGGTTTTCTAACCAACTTTCCGTCACACCGCCTTACTTTGACTTGACCAGGATACTCAACTTAACTTGATTGGCATACCTTCGAATATTTGAAATGATAAAATCATAGAAAAGAAAAGAATTTCATATCATAACAGGATAGAATCTGAATTGGAGAAAAAGTATTGTTGAAATGAAATAATAACTGAGAGATCAATATGATCAAACAAACTTGGTATTGCGTGCCCAAATTAAGACACTACTAAAGGTTGTTAACCTTCTGTATTCACAATACACACAAGTGATGGCGTCCCATCCAACTCCTATCACACAGACAGGGATATCTTGTGTCCCCTATAGATTGGTTTGTTCATCTCAGTCAGAATAAAAGAATATCAACAGAATTGAAAATCAAATGAATAAAACTGAAAAGATTTCAAAGATGATAATTCTGAAGGAAATGAAATCCACAGAACAAAATTCTGACACCAAAATGAGCAAGTGGTGTCACATCACCAAGAAACTATCCACCAAATAAGAAAAGTGGAAGTTAAATATTCATAACTTAGCAGAGCTTATCAAAACCTGAAAAAAATAGGCTTCATGACAACCTCTGGCACATTTAAAACACAGATAGAATTGAAAATGAGTGTTAGAGAATATATCCTCTAACAATCACTTCTTTTGAGAGATGTCAAAATGAATTATAGAAAGAAAAGGTATTGCCAAAGTCTTAATATTTATCTTCAACTTGAACTCTCCAGTTGACTCGCCATCTGATTCTAGACGCTTCTTCATGTTCCAAGGATATCGATAATCTTCATCATCGTCAAAACGTAGTAGCCTCGAAAGGTTCCACAATAGAAGTTTGCAACTGCCAGGAGTTCCATCCAGCTCAACACAACCATCTCGAACGAATGCGCCTATCTCAACTTACTCGTTGGCACTATATCTGATAGTCCAACAGGAACTCGATATGAGCTCAAACGTCCTCACATAGCTATACACACTCCTACACACTCTCGTTTCTAGTTTACTATAACCTCAGCTCTGATACCAACCTGTAACGCCCCTGTAACGCCCCTGTAACGCCCCCAAATCCGGGGTCAGGGGATTTGGTCGTCACGATGAAACCTCAATCCAAAATAACCTGTTAAATCAAATAATAAATGCCAGCGGAAGATATTTAACATAAATGACCCCAACTAATCCAAGATCTTTTAAGGTTACAGTTCTAGAAACAAGATATCCAAATTTCACAAATAATTTTTCACTTTCTTTTAAAACTCTTTTCAATAAATTCCAACTCAAAACTAAACCCACTAGTATAACTTCGAAATGAAGTATACTAGGCCCAAATAAAATACAAAACTATAATATAATATAATATAATATAAACAACTTTACACAATAAAACTTACACTAGCCCGCAAACCCTGGATCAACCACCTTCCAAAAGCTTCTTCTTTGCTTCCTCGAATTATGCAGCTAAACAGCGCAAGCTAATCCTCACTGGAGGTTAAATTTAAAAACAGGCAAGTATGAGCGAAAGAAATGCTCAGCAAGTTCATTACAGTAAATATAGGGTCGTTTGATATGAAACCGACATCTGCATTAGAGCAGAACATTTTTAAAATCATAGTTGCTAAATCATAAAATTTTAGTTGAGGAACCCCAGAATTGATTCCTTAATTGTATTCAAAAGCATTTTGATATTCTTGAGCGACATGCTTCAGCAATACTTTGAATCTTGACGAGAATAAAACTCGTAAAAAATAGTGTTTACGGAAATATCGTAAACCACAATAACATGAAACAATGAATATATATATTGAATCATAATCTTTGTTCAAAACCAAACTCTGGAAATTAATACTTATCAATGTTCAAGAAATTCCTAACTATTCAGTATCCATCATTATCGACTAAGTTTCCATAGACTTAGCCTGCTAAACCAGCCTGATAAGGACGGGTTGAATAATTAAGAAAATCCCAATTCATTCAAGATCCCAAATATCACTGAGCAACAAATGCTGCAGCAACACTCTGAACCTCGAATTCATTTATAAACACTGTAATTTCCCGAAACTGAGGGCTAAGAAAGAATAACTTTAACCCATAATCACATTTTACTTCAAGAGGGAATGCCATTAATGGCGAACAACAATAAATTGGACTGAACACTAGAAACCAACATATGCACTATAACCTGCTGATCAGTCAGGAGATAGTGCGGATCTATACCCAACTGCATAGACCCAACCAACATTAGGAGTACTCAGGCAACTATGGCCTAAAGGGTCCGGTCCATCTCCGGCCCATAGGATCCAGCTCACTACTGGTCCTTATATATATATATAGTAACTATCCAGTCCGTGGAGTATTTTGATATCAAATCATTTTGATTTCAACACATCCCAAATTAGGGTTCACAATTAACCCGAACGAATGGGTATTTGCTCAAGAGAGCAATCGAATTATAGGAACAATAATTAAAAGAACTGGCATAATAAGAGTAATTGCAGCGAAATATAAAACAGTTAACTATTCTGAACTTAGAATAGGAGCGAATAAATGTTTGCAGTATTTAAGGAGAAAGGTTAGGAATACTTGCATACTATGATTCGAAATAAATATCACTTGAACAATAAGTGAAGTCAGGGGTACTTGCAGTATTTAAAAGAAAGTTCAGGAATACTTGCATAAACAGAATTATTTAATTCAGCGATATGTAAAACATTTATCTATTCCGAACTGAGAATAGGGAAAGCAAATACTTGCATAATAAGCTTTAAAATAAATATCACTTGAACAATAAGTGATGATAGGAATACTTGCCTTTGGGTTTTTAGCAGTTAGCACACTCGCAATAACACAAATATCTCATGATGTTTTCTCAAGACGTCACCATTTCCTATTCTTAATTCTTTGATATGTCGCTAATGCGGTTACTGCGGTCTGATACGAAATCTTATCAAACTTCAGTCTTGATCCCCAACGTCTAGTTCTGCTCGTCTCGAACAATCCGTATCTACCGAAATACTATGCAACTCTCCCTTTCTCTTGCCTTTGTTTGGTCTCACGCCCTTAATGCCCGATCCTATTATAAGCAAAACGATACTACTTTAGTATCCTTCTGAAACGATTATCTTATTTCTACCCTTTCGCTATATATATATATATATATGGAACATTGTATAGCATATAACAAGTAGCACACATTATAGTTTAAAACTTACTACCAACTCAGAAAATTATTTAACAAGAGAACGTGTAACTTATGATAATATTTCTACGGAAAATTCGGCATGACCTATTCGTAATATGGACAATACCCTGAATAACCACACCACAAATACAACCCATAAGTCATTTCAATGTTCTTACCCAGACATATTCTATACGTGTTACGACTAACAATCATAACATACTTTCAAATCATTGAAATCAAATAAGTCAAATAGATTTAGATACAGGGGAATTTTAGAAAATTTTGGCATGAAGTATTCGTAATTAGGACTATCCACCTGTTTTTTTTTCAATTCCACAATTTAATCTTATAACCAAACAAAAAAATAAAGTTGCCTCAACTTGCAGCAACATAAAAGTAAACAAGTAAGAAAAGTACCCGCCCAGACTTGCGGCACCTAAACAATTAAGGAAAATTACCCGCCCAGACTTGCGGCACCTAAACGATTAAATATACTTAATAATTTATAATATTTGAACTTACAGTTATATAATTTAGCATCACCAATTCAATTTGAGTAAACACTTAAATAACTCACCTTGCACATATATCACATAGACTAGTAACTATACACATATTCAATTCACACTCTAATAATTAGCAACTAAACTCAATCTCAAATAGGCATATAATAACATGTATTTCCATAAAACGCATCGCTATATATTCTCATTTAACATCAAGTTGCAAACAAAAGCTTTGTAAATAATTAAACATATAAAAACACATAACAAGTATCTTGGCTGCTCGATTTCACAGAAACTAAGTTCGTCTCTGGATTTTTAATAAATTCATAAATAGGTCTGTTGTAGTGAAATTTGGTGGAGACTTAAGTGACTTATATATCTAACTATCATAAAAATTACAGATGAAAGCAAGGTGTTTAGAGCCCCTTAACAGAGTCGTCAATATGGCCAACAAACCCTGTCCAGAAATTCTGTGCACCTTGCACTAAATAAATTGTATCTCAATTTGTACAAGTCTGGTAGTAACCAAATTTTACAGACATATAAATAAATCATAAACCTACAATTCTTATCTTTTAACCATCAAGCAATTAGGTCTCAAAATATCTCAAAACAGTCATCCAAAACAGGATAGTTTCCTGGAAAATGCTGAATTTTCTGCACTTAAACTTCATTAACAACTTTAATCAATTCTTAATAATTAACTAAACCCATAATCTCTATTATGCAAATAATCACACACTTAGCATGCAAAAATTAATAGTTCATATTACAATTTCAATGATACATCAGACTCTCTTTTACACTTATAATTCTAGAGAAAATTTGCCATGACTCGTTCGTTAATATCTTAACCAATCATCTACAATAAATTACACATTCATTGCTATCACATATACAAATAACAAGTCAATGTACATGTGCACAAGTCAAGTATGTCATCAAGTATGCTAACTTAAATCTATAATTTAATAAACTATATAGCACATATCAAATCACTAACCAACACTTCTATATTATAGGTTCATATATTTAATCTATTAAACAATGACTATCAATCACATATATTAGCACGAAACCATATGTCGAGTTATAACATACAAAATAGCTACCGAACCTAAAATTTAAGTTAACCAGCCTCGGAAGAATGACATTTTACAACACCTGGATGAACTTAAACAGAAAAGTTTAAAACATAAAAGTTGTAGGATATTTAGCGACCTTTCCAAAATGGTAAGGCTCGCTAAAAATGACCAAGTAACGAATTCAGAAACTTTAAAATACACAGCTGCATAAGCAGATTCAGCCCTGTTTTCGCAAGTAACTTAGTATTTGAGACTCCTAAATCATAGAATTGATTAATGAACTATAAGTAACAATTGTAGATCCTGAATTAAGCTTTTAAAATTGGTATAGTTCAAAGTCATAGCTAAAATAATGAATTTACTACGAATTTTTGAAGTCAGGATGTATCAAACTGAAATAACAGGACAGATTTTACAAATGGCAGATTTTATCATAATTGCAGGCTGAATTTGGAAAAACACAAAGAATGAAAATTGTAGATAATTCCATTATCTTTCCAGAGAGTGCAAAATCATTATCATATGATGAACTAGTTAAAAGCTACGAATTTAACAAGAACTCAGCTTATTTCTAAACGGATTTGACAATACAATTCACCACATCATTAGCCAAATCTTATATTCATATAACCTCTAAATTACATATACTACCAAATCAATAACATCAATTATTCTACGCATAAACCTAATGAAGCATAAATTATATTCAAAACTTAGATACAATACAACACAACAACCGAACACACACGCACGCGACTCACACACGCGCACACTCGATTCACACACACACATATGCGACCCACACACACACGCACAACACACCCACACAATCGATACACAGATACACACATAGATATATACATATACACATCGCAGCCACAACGACATCACTAAACATTACTAACACACCCAACTGCACATACACGCGCACAGTACACACACAGTTCTCACACCCACAGAGTACACACACACAACACATGATACATATATACGTATGTATATATCAGGTAAGCAGGAGCAGAATCCGGTGATTAACCGGAAAATGAATTGAAAACAGCCGCGAGGGAGAAAATCGCAGGGGAAACTCGCAGGAAATTGAACAAAAGAAAACGAGAGGGAGAGATAAGGGGGAGAGAGAGTCGAGACATGTAGAGAGATTGATGTTGCTGAATAAACAGGGGTGGGTTAATTGATTGCTATTTCTTTTTCCTTTTAACTAACACGTGTAACAACCAAAAACGCAGCCCACTCCTAGACTGTCACGTGTTTAAACAGATAAATATGAATTTTGAGGCCCGATTTATCCACGAATCCCGTAATTAACGAACCGGGTCGAACTTTAAACAAATTCAGAAAATTACAAAAATAGTCTTAAAATGTTACAAATATCCCCAAGTTTATAAAAACATTATTTTCGAAATTTTAAAATAAATTTTAAAACACAATTTATACCCGCTTTTATCAATTATACGAATCAACGTGCAGGTGAAATTAATCCCAAAAATAATTATTGTAATTATAAAGTCATAAAAATAATTTTATTCTGGACATATAAAAGTTCAAATACTCAAATAATATCACATATAAACACCCAAACATCAATTCCAATTATCAGATAATTCACCAAAATTCACATAAAATCACATAAATAATTCCAAATAATTATAATAATAATATCTGAAAATATGGGATATTACAAAAGTGACTCTTATAGGATGCAAAGTGACTCTAATATAATGAAAAGTGACTTACATGGTTGATTAGAGCTAAAATGTGGAACAAAATTAATTTGTATGAAAGTAGCATTAATAGGTGGTAAAAGAATGTCAAATTGGATGTATATGATGTTAACATGTTAATTGTTATATATATGGTGGAAAGTGACTCTTATAGGGTGCAAAGTGACTCTAATATGTTGAAAAGTGACTTACATGGTTGATTATAACCAAAATGTGGAACAAAATTGACCTGTATGAAAGTGGAACTAAGAGGTGGTAAAACGATATCAAATTGGATGTATATGATGTTAACATGTTAATTATACAACTAAATTGTGGAAAGTGACTCATATAGGGTGCAAAATGACTCTAATATGGTGAAAAGTGACTTACATGGTTAATTAGAACCAAAATGTGGAACAAAATTGACTCATATGAATGTGGCACTAAGAGGTGGTAAAGGATTTCTAATTGTATGTACATGATGTTAACATGTTAATTGTACCAATATATGATGGCAAGTGACTCTTATAAGGTGCAAAGTGACTCTAATATAGTGAGAAGTCACTTACATGATTGATTAGAGCCAAAATGTGGTCCAATATTAACTTGTAGGAAATGGGTACCAAGAGGTGGTTAATGGATGTCTAATTGCATGTACATGATGTTAACTTGTTAATTGTATCAATATATGGTGACAACTGACTCTTATAGGGTGCAAAGTGACTCTAATATGGTGAAGAGTGACTTAAATGGTTGATTAGAGCCAAAATGTGGAACAAAATTAACTTGTATGAAAGTGACATTAATAGGTGGTAAAAGGATGTCAAATTGGATGTATATGATGTTAACATGTTAATTGTTATATATATGGCGGAAAGTGACTCTTATAGGGTGCAAAGTGACTCTAATATGGTGAAAAGTGATTTACATGGTTGATTAGAACCAAAATGTGGAACAAAATTGACCTGTATGAAATTGTAACTAAGAGGTGGTAAAAAGATGTCAAATTGGATGTATATGATGTTAACATGTTAATTATACTAATAGATTGTGGAAAGTTAATCATATAGGGTGCAAAATGACTCTAATATGGTGAAAAGTGACTTACATGGTTAATTAGAACCAAAATGTGGACCAAAATTGACTTGTATGAATGTGGCACTAGGAGGTGGTAAAAGGATTTCTAATTGCATGTACATGATGTGAACATGTTAATTGTACCAATATATGATGGCAAGTGACTCTTATAAGGTGCAAAGTGACTCTAATATGGTGAGAAGTCACTTACATGATTGATTAGAACCAAAATGTGGCCCAAAATTGACTTGTAGGAAAGGGGTACCAAGAGTTGGTTAAAGGATGTCTAATTGCATGTACATGATGTTAAGATGGTAATTGTATCAATATATGGTGACAAGTGACTCTTATAGAGTAAAAAGTGACTCTAATATGGTGAAAAGTGACTTACATGGTTGATTAGAGCCAAAATGTGGAACAAAATTAACATGTATGAAAGTGACATTAATAGGGGGTAAAAGGATGTCAAATTGGATATATATAATGTTAAGATGTTAATTGTTGTATGTATGGTGGAAAATGACTCTTATAGGGTGCAAAGTGACTCTAATATGGTGAAAAGTGACTTACATGGTTGATTAGAACCAAAATGTGGAACAACATTTACCTGTATGAAATTGGAACTAAGAGGTGGTAAAAGATGTCAAATTTGAAGTATATGATGTTGACATGTTAATTATACTAATAGATTGTGGAAAGTGAATCATATAAGGTGTAAAATGACTCTAATATGGTGAAAAGTACATGGTTAATTAGAACCAAAATGTGGACCAAAATTGACTTGTATGAATGTGGCACTAAGAGGTGGTCAAAGGATTTCTAATTGCATGTACATGATGTTAACATGTTAATTGTACCAATATATGATGGCAAGTGACTCTTATAAGGTGCAAAGTGACTCTACTATGGTGAGAAGTCATTTACATGATTGATTAGAGCCAAAATGTGGCCCAAAATTGACTTGTAGGAAATGGGTACCAAGAGGTGGTTAAAGGATGTCTAATTGCATGTACATGATGTTAACATGTTAATTGTATCAATTATGGTTGAAAGTGACTCTTATAGGATGCAAAGTGACTCTAATATGTTGAAAAGTGACTTACATGGTTGATTAGAGCTAAAATGTGGAACAAAATTAACTTGTATGAAAGTAGCATTAATAGGTGGTAAAAGGATGTGAAATTGGATGTATATGATGTTAACATGTTAATTGTTATATATATGGAGGAAAAGTGACTCTTATAGGGTGCAAAGTGACTCTAATATGGTGAAAAGTAATTTACATGGTTGATTAGAACCAAAATGTGGAACAAAATTGACCTGTATGAAATTGTAACTAAGAGGTGGTAAAAAGATGTCAAATTGGATGTATATGATGTTAACATGTTAATTATACTAATAGATTGTGGAAAGTTAATCATATAGGGTGCAAAATGACTCTAATATGGTGAAAAGTGACTTACATGGTTAATTAGAACCAAAATGTGGACCAAAATTGACTTGTATGAATGTGGCACTAGGAGGTAGTAAAAGGATTTCTAATTGCATGTACATGATGTGAACATGTTAATTGTACCAATATATGATGGCAAGTGACTCTTATAAGGTGCAAAGTGACCCTAATATAGTGAGAAGTCACTTACACGATTGATTAGAGCCAAAATGTGGCCCAAAATTAACTTGTAGGAAATGGGTACCAAGAGGTGGTTAAAGGATGTCTAATTGCATGTACATGATGTTAACATGTTAATTGTATCAATTATGGTGGAAAGTGACTCTTATAGGATGCAAAGTGAGTCTAATATGTTGAAAAGTGACTACATGGTTGATTAGAGCTAAAATGTGGAACAAAATTAACTTGTATGAAAGTAGCATTAATAGGTGGTAAAAGGATGTCAAATTGGATGTATATGATGTTAACATGTTAATTGTTATATATATGGTGGAAAGTGACTCTTATAGGGTGCAAAGTGACTCTAATATGGTGAAAAGTGATTTACATGGTTGATTAGAACCAAAATGTGGAACAAAATTGACATGTATGAAATTGTAACTAAGAGGTGGTAAAAAGATGTCAAATTGGATGTATATGATGTTAACATGTTAATTATACTAATTGATTGTGGAAAGTGTATCATATAGGGTGCAAAATGACTCTAATATGGTGAAAAGTGACTTACATGGTTAATTAGAACCAAAATGTGGACCAAAATTGACTTGTATGAATGTGGCACTAAGAGGTGATAAAAGGATTTCTAATTGCATGTACATGATGTGAACATGTTAATTGTACCAATATATGATGGCAAGTGACTCTTATAAGGTGCAAAGTGACTCTAATATAGTGAGAAGTCACTTACATGATTGATTAGAGCCAATATGTGACCCAAAATTAACTTGTAGGAAATGGGTACCAAGAGGTGGTTAAAGGATGTCTAATTGCATGTACATGATGTTAATATGTTAATTGTATCAATATATGGTGACGACTGACTTTTATAGGGTGCAAAGTGACTCTAATATGGTGAAGAGTGACTTAAATGGTTGATTAGAGCCAAAATGGGAACAAAATTAACTTGTATCAAAGTGACATTAATAGGTGGTAAAAGGATGTCAAATTGGATGTATATAATGTTAACATGTTAATTGTTGTATGTATGGTGGAAAGTGATTCTTATACGGTGCAAAGTGACACTAATATGTTGAAAAGTGACTTACATGTTTGATTAGAACCAAAATGTGGAACAAAATTGACCTGTATGAAAGTGGAACTAAGAGGTGGTAAAAGGATATCAAATTGGATGTATATGATGTTAACATGTTAATTATACAAATAGATTGTGGAAAGTGACTCATATAGGGTGCAAAATGACTCTAATATGGTGAAAAGTGACTTACATGGTTAATTAGAACCAATATGTGGAACAAAATTGACTCGTATGAATGTGGCACAAAGAGGTGGTAAAGGATTTCTAATTGTATGTACATGATGTTAACATGTTAATTGTACCAATATATGATTGCAAGTGACTCTTATAAGGTGCAAAGTGACTCTAATATGGTGAGAAGTCACTTACATGATTGATTAGAGCCAAAATGTGGCCAAAAATTGACTTGTAGGAAAAGGGTACCAAGAGGTGGTTAAAGGATGTCTAATTGCATTTACATGATGTTAACATGTTAATTGTATCAATATATGGTGGAAAGTGACTCTTATAGGATGCAAAGTGACTCTTATATGTTGAAAAGTGACGTACATGGTTGATTAGAGCTAAAATGTGGAACAAAATTAACTTGTATGAAAGTAGCATTAATAGGTGGTAAAAGGAGGTCAAATTGGATGTATATGATGTTAACATGTTAATTGTTATATATATGGCGGAAAGTGACTCTTATAGGGTGCAAAATGACTTTAATATGGTGAAAAGTGATTTACATGGTTGATTAGAACCAAAATGTGGAACAAAATTGACCTGTATGAAATTGTAACTAAGAGGTGGTAAAAAGATGTCAAATTGGATGTATATGATGTTAACATGTTAATTATACTAATAGATTGTGGAAAGTGAATCATATAGGGTGCAAAATGACTCTAATATGGTGAAAAGTGACTTACATGGTTAATTAGAACCAAAATGTGGACCAAAATTGACTTGTATGAATGTGGCACTAGGAGGTGGTAAAAGGATTTCTAATTGCATGTACATGATGTGAACATGTTAATTGTACCAATATATGATGGCAAGTGACTCTTATAAGGTGCAAAGTGACTCTACTATGGTGAGAAGTCATTTACATGATTGATTAGAGCCAAAATGTGGCCCAAAATTGACTTGTAGGAAATGGGTACCAAGAGGTGGTTAAAGGATGTCTAATTGCATGTACATGATGTTAACATGTTAATTGTATCAATTATGGTTGAAAGTGACTCTTATAGGATGCAAAGTGACTCTAATATGTTGAAAAGTGACTTACATGGTTGATTAGAGCTAAAATGTGGAACAAAATTAAATTGTATGAAAATAGCATTAATAGGTGGTAAAAGGATGTCAAATTGGATGTATATGATGTTAACATGTTAATTGTTATATATATGGCGGAAAGTGACTCTTATAGGGTGCAAAGTGACTCTAATATGGTGAAAAGTGATTTACATGGTTGATTAGAACCAAAATGTGGAACAAAATTGACCTGTATGAAATTGTAACTAAGAGGTGGTAAAAAGATGTCAAATTGCATGTATATGATGTTAACATGTTAATTATACTAATAGATTGTGGAAAGTTAATCATATAGGGTGCAAAATGACTCTAATATGGTGAAAAGTGACTTACATGGTTAATTAGAACCAAAATGTGGACCAAAATTGACTTGTATGAATGTGGCACTAGGAGGTGGTAAAAGGATTTCTAATTGCATGTACATGATGTGAACATGTTAATTGTACCAATATATGATGGCAAGTGACTCTTATAAGGTGCAAAGTGACCCTAATATAGTGAGAAGTCACTTACACGATTGATTAGAGCCAAAATGTGGCCCAAAATTAACTTGTAGGAAATGGGTACCAAGAGGTGGTTAAAGGATGTCTAATTGCATGTACATGATGTTAACATGTTAATTGTATCAATTATGGTGGAAAGTGACTCTTATAGGATGCAAAGTGACTCTAATATGTTGAAAAGTGACTACATGGTTGATTAGAGCTAAAATGTGGAACAAAATTAACTTGTATGAAATTAGCATTAATAGATGGTAAAAGGATGTCAAATTGGATGTATATGATGTTAACATGTTAATTGTTATATATATGGTGGAAAGTGACTCTTATAGGGTGCAAAGTGACTCTAATATGGTGAAAAGTGATTTACATGGTTGATTAGAACCAAAATGTGGAACAAAATTGACATGTATGAAATTGTAACTAAGAGGTGGTAAAAAGATGTCAAATTGGATGTATATGATGTTAACATGTTAATTATACTAATTGATTGTGGAAAGTGAATCATATAGGGTGCAAAATGACTCTAATATGGTGAAAAGTGACTTACATGGTTAATTAGAACCAAAATGTGGACCAAAATTGACTTGTATGAATGTGGCACTAAGAGGTGATAAAAGGATTTCTAATTGCATGTACATGATGTGAACATGTTAATTGTACCAATATATGATGGCAAGTGACTCTTATAAGGTACAAAGTGACTCTAATATAGTGAGAAGTCACTTACATGATTGATTAGAGCCAATATGTGACCCAAAATTAACTTGTAGGAAATGGGTACCAAGAGGTGGTTAAAGGATGTCTAATTGCATGTACATGATGTTAATATGTTAATTGTATCAATATATGGTGACGACTGACTTTTATACGGTGCAAAGTGACTCTAATATGGTGAAGAGTGACTTAAATGGTTGATTAGAGCCAAAATGTGGAACAAAATTAACTTGTATCAAAGTGACATTAATAGGTGGTAAAAGGATGTCAAATTGGATGTATATAATGTTAACATGTTAATTGTTGTATGTATGGTGGAAAGTGACTCTTATAGGGTGCAAAGTGACACTAATATGTTGAAAAGTGACTTACATGTTTGATTAGAACCAAAATGTGGAACAAAATTGACCTGTATGAAAGTGGAACTAAGAGGTGGTAAAAGGATATCAAATTGGATGTATATGATGTTAACATGTTAATTATACAAATAGATTGTGGAAAGTGACTCATATAGGGTGCAAAATGACTCTAATATGGTGAAAAGTGACTTACATGGTTAATTAGAACCAATATGTGGAACAAAATTGACTCGTATGAATGTGGCACAAAGAGTTGGTAAAGGATTTCTAATTGTATGTACATGATGTTAACATGTTAATTGTACCAATATATGATGGCAAGTGACTCTTATAAGGTGCAAAGTGACTCTAATATAGTGAGAAGTCACTTACATGATTGATTAGAGCCAAAATGTGGTCCAATATTAACTTGTAGGAAATGGGTACCAAGAGGTGGTTAATGGATGTCTAATTGCATGTACATGATGTTAACTTGTTAATTGTATCAATATATGGTGACAACTGACTCTTATAGGGTGCAAAGTGACTCTAATATGGTGAAGAGTGACTTAAATGGTTGATTAGAGCCAAAATGTGGAACAAAATTAACTTGTATGAAAGTGACATTAATAGGTGGTAAAAGGATGTCAAATTGGATGTATATGATGTTAACATGTTAATTGTTATATATATGGCGGAAAGTGACTCTTATAGGGTGCAAAGTGACTCTAATATGGTGAAAAGTGATTTACATGGTTGATTAGAACCAAAATGTGGAACAAAATTGACCTGTATGAAATTGTAACTAAGAGGTGGTAAAAAGATGTCAAATTGGATGTATATGATGTTAACATGTTAATTATACTAATAGATTGTGGAAAGTTAATCATATAGGGTGCAAAATGACTCTAATATGGTGAAAAGTGACTTACATGGTTAATTAGAACCAAAATGTGGACCAAAATTGACTTGTATGAATGTGGCACTAGGAGGTGGTAAAAGGATTTCTAATTGCATGTACATGATGTGAACATGTTAATTGTACCAATATATGATGGCAAGTGACTCTTATAAGGTGCAAAGTGACTCTAATATGGTGAGAAGTCACTTACATGATTGATTAGAACCAAAATGTGGCCCAAAATTGACTTGTAGGAAAGGGGTACCAAGAGTTGGTTAAAGGATGTCTAATTGCATGTACATGATGTTAAGATGGTAATTGTATCAATATATGGTGACAAGTGACTCTTATAGAGTAAAAGTGACTCTAATATGGTGAAAAGTGACTTACATGGTTGATTAGAGCCAAAATGTGGAACAAAATTAACATGTATGAAAGTGACATTAATAGGGGGTAAAAGGATGTCAAATTGGATATATATAATGTTAAGCATGTTAATTGTTGTATGTATGGTGGAAAGTGACTCTTATAGGGTGCAAAGTGACTCTAATATGGTGAAAAGTGACTTACATGGTTGATTAGAACCAAAATGTGGAACAACATTTACCTGTATGAAATTGGAACTAAGAGGTGGTAAAAAGATGTCAAATTGGATGTATATGATGTTGACATGTTAATTATACTAATAGATTGTGGAAAGTGAATCATATAGGGTGCTAAAATGACTCTAATATGGTGAAAAGGACTACATGGTTAATTAGAACCAAAATGTGGACCAAAATTGACTTGTATGAATGTGGCACTAAGAGGTGGTCAAAGGATTTCTAATTGCATGTACATGATGTTAACATGTTAATTGTACCAATATATGATGGCAAGTGACTCTTATAAGGTGCAAAGTGACTCTACTATGGTGAGAAGTCATTTACATGATTGATTAGAGCCAAAATGTGGCCCAAAATTGACTTGTAGGAAATGGGTACCAAGAGGTTGTTAAAGGATGTCTAATTGCATGTACATGATGTTAACATGTTAATTGTATCAATTATGGTTGAAAGTGACTCTTATAGGATGCAAAGTGACTCTAATATGTTGAAAAGTGACTTACATGGTTGATTAGAGCTAAAATGTGGAACAAAATTAACTTGTATGAAAGTAGCATTAATAGGTGGTAAAAGGATGTGAAATTGGATGTATATGATGTTAACATGTTAATTGTTATATATATGGAGGAAAAGTGACTCTTATAGGGTGCAAAGTGACTCTAATATGGTGAAAAGTAATTTACATGGTTGATTAGAACCAAAATGTGGAACAAAATTGACCTGTATGAAATTGTAACTAAGAGGTGGTAAAAAGATGTCAAATTGGATGTATATGATGTTAACATGTTAATTATACTAATAGATTGTGGAAAGTTAATCATATAGGGTGCAAAATGACTCTAATATGGTGAAAAGTGACTTACATGGTTAATTAGAACCAAAATGTGGACCAAAATTGACTTGTATGAATGTGGCACTAGGAGGTAGTAAAAGGATTTCTAATTGCATGTACATGATGTGAACATGTTAATTGTACCAATATATGATGGCAAGTGACTCTTATAAGGTGCAAAGTGACCCTAATATAGTGAGAAGTCACTTACACGATTGATTAGAGCCAAAATGTGGCCCAAAATTAACTTGTAGGAAATGGGTACCAAGAGGTGGTTAAAGGATGTCTAATTGCATGTACATGATGTTAACATGTTAATTGTATCAATTATGGTGGAAAGTGACTCTTATAGGATGCAAAGTGAGTCTAATATGTTGAAAAGTGACTACATGGTTGATTAGAGCTAAAATGTGGAACAAAATTAACTTGTATGAAAGTAGCATTAATAGGTGGTAAAAGGATGTCAAATTGGATGTATATGATGTTAACATGTTAATTGTTATATATATGGTGGAAAGTGACTCTTATAGGGTGCAAAGTGACTCTAATATGGTGAAAAGTGATTTACATGGTTGATTAGAACCAAAATGTGGAACAAAATTGACATGTATGAAATTGTAACTAAGAGGTGGTAAAAAGATGTCAAATTGGATGTATATGATGTTAACATGTTAATTATACTAATTGATTGTGGAAAGTGTATCATATAGGGTGCAAAATGACTCTAATATGGTGAAAAGTGACTTACATGGTTAATTAGAACCAAAATGTGGACCAAAATTGACTTGTATGAATGTGGCACTAAGAGGTGATAAAAGGATTTCTAATTGCATGTACATGATGTGAACATGTTAATTGTACCAATATATGATGGCAAGTGACTCTTATAAGGTGCAAAGTGACTCTAATATAGTGAGAAGTCACTTACATGATTGATTAGAGCCAATATGTGACCCAAAATTAACTTGTAGGAAATGGGTACCAAGAGGTGGTTAAAGGATGTCTAATTGCATGTACATGATGTTAATATGTTAATTGTATCAATATATGGTGACGACTGACTTTTATAGGGTGCAAAGTGACTCTAATATGGTGAAGAGTGACTTAAATGGTTGATTAGAGCCAAAATGGGAACAAAATTAACTTGTATCAAAGTGACATTAATAGGTGGTAAAAGGATGTCAAATTGGATGTATATAATGTTAACATGTTAATTGTTGTATGTATGGTGGAAAGTGACTCTTATACGGTGCAAAGTGACACTAATATGTTGAAAAGTGACTTACATGTTTGATTAGAACCAAAATGTGGAACAAAATTGACCTGTATGAAAGTGGAACTAAGAGGTGGTAAAAGGATATCAAATTGGATGTATATGATGTTAACATGTTAATTATACAAATAGATTGTGGAAAGTGACTCATATAGGGTGCAAAATGACTCTAATATGGTGAAAAGTGACTTACATGGTTAATTAGAACCAATATGTGGAACAAAATTGACTCGTATGAATGTGGCACAAAGAGGTGGTAAAGGATTTCTAATTGTATGTACATGATGTTAACATGTTAATTGTACCAATATATGATGGCAAGTGACTCTTATAAGGTGCAAAGTGACTCTACTATGGTGAGAAGTCATTTACATGATTGATTAGAGCCAAAATGGGGCCCAAAATTGACTTGTAGGAAATGGGTACCAAGAGGTGGTTAAAGGATGTCTAATTGCATGTACATGATGTTAACATGTTAATTGTATCAATTATGGTTGAAAGTGACTCTTATAGGATGCAAAGTGACTCTAATATGTTGAAAAGTGACTTACATGGTTGATTAGAGCTAAAATGTGGAACAAAATTAAATTGTATGAAATAGCATTAATAGGTGGTAAAAGGATGTCAAATTGGATGTATATGATGTTAACATGTTAATTGTTATATATATGGCGGAAAGTGACTCTTATAGGGTGCAAAGTGACTCTAATATGGTGAAAAGTGATTTACATGGTTGATTAGAACCAAAATGTGGAACAAAATTGACCTGTATGAAATTGTAACTAAGAGGTGGTAAAAAGATGTCAAATTGCATGTATATGATGTTAACATGTTAATTATACTAATAGATTGTGGAAAGTTAATCATATAGGGTGCAAAATGACTCTAATATGGTGAAAAGTGACTTACATGGTTAATTAGAACCAAAATGTGGACCAAAATTGACTTGTATGAATGTGGCACTAGGAGGTGGTAAAAGGATTTCTAATTGCATGTACATGATGTGAACATGTTAATTGTACCAATATATGATGGCAAGTGACTCTTATAAGGTGCAAAGTGACCCTAATATAGTGAGAAGTCACTTACACGATTGATTAGAGCCAAAATGTGGCCCAAAATTAACTTGTAGGAAATGGGTACCAAGAGGTGGTTAAAGGATGTCTAATTGCATGTACATGATGTTAACATGTTAATTGTATCAATTATGGTGGAAAGTGACTCTTATAGGATGCAAAGTGACTCTAATATGTTGAAAAGTGACTACATGGTTGATTAGAGCTAAAATGTGGAACAAAATTAACTTGTATGAAATTAGCATTAATAGATGGTAAAAGGATGTCAAATTGGATGTATATGATGTTAACATGTTAATTGTTATATATATGGTGGAAAGTGACTCTTATAGGGTGCAAAGTGACTCTAATATGGTGAAAAGTGATTTACATGGTTGATTAGAACCAAAATGTGGAACAAAATTGACATGTATGAAATTGTAACTAAGAGGTGGTAAAAAGATGTCAAATTGGATGTATATGATGTTAACATGTTAATTATACTAATTGATTGTGGAAAGTGAATCATATAGGGTGCAAAATGACTCTAATATGGTGAAAAGTGACTTACATGGTTAATTAGAACCAAAATGTGGACCAAAATTGACTTGTATGAATGTGGCACTAAGAGGTGATAAAAGGATTTCTAATTGCATGTACATGATGTGAACATGTTAATTGTACCAATATATGATGGCAAGTGACTCTTATAAGGTACAAAGTGACTCTAATATAGTGAGAAGTCACTTACATGATTGATTAGAGCCAATATGTGACCCAAAATTAACTTGTAGGAAATGGGTACCAAGAGGTGGTTAAAGGATGTCTAATTGCATGTACATGATGTTAATATGTTAATTGTATCAATATATGGTGACGACTGACTTTTATACGGTGCAAAGTGACTCTAATATGGTGAAGAGTGACTTAAATGGTTGATTAGAGCCAAAATGTGGAACAAAATTAACTTGTATCAAAGTGACATTAATAGGTGGTAAAAGGATGTCAAATTGGATGTATATAATGTTAACATGTTAATTGTTGTATGTATGGTGGAAAGTGACTCTTATAGGGTGCAAAGTGACACTAATATGTTGAAAAGTGACTTACATGTTTGATTAGAACCAAAATGTGGAACAAAATTGACCTGTATGAAAGTGGAACTAAGAGGTGGTAAAAGGATATCAAATTGGATGTATATGATGTTAACATGTTAATTATACAAATAGATTGTGGAAAGTGACTCATATAGGGTGCAAAATGACTCTAATATGGTGAAAAGTGACTTACATGGTTAATTAGAACCAATATGTGGAACAAAATTGACTCGTATGAATGTGGCACAAAGAGGTGGTAAAGGATTTCTAATTGTATGTACATGATGTTAACATGTTAATTGTACCAATATATGATGGCAAGTGACTCTTATAAGGTGCAAAGTGACTCTAATATGGTGAGAAGTCACTTGCATGTACATGATGTTATCATGTTAATTGTATCAATATATGGTGACAAGTGACTCTTATAGGGTGCAAAATGACTCTAATATGGTGAAAAGTGACTTACATGGTTGATTAGAGCCAAAATGTGGAACAAAATTAACTTGTATGAAAGTGGCATTAATAGGTGGTAAAAGGATATCAAATTGGATGTATATGATGTTAACATGTTAATTGTTGTATGTATGGTGGAAAGTGACTCTTATAGGGTGCAAAGTGACTCTAAAATGGTGAAAAGTGACTTACATGGTTAATTATAACCAAAATGTGGAACAAAATTGACCTGTATGAAATTGGAACTAAGAGGTGGTAAAAGGATGTCAAATTGGATGCATACGATGTTAACATGTTAATTATACAAATAGATTGTGGAAAGTGACTTATATAGGTTGCAAAATGACTCTAATATGGTGAAAAGTGACTTATATGGTTAATTAGAACCAAAATGTTGAACAAAATTGACTCGTATGAATGTGGCACTAAGAGGTGGTAAAAGGATTTCTAATTGCATGTACATGATGTTAACATGTTAATTGTACCAATATATGATGGCAAGTGACTCTTATATGGTGCAAAGTGACTCTAATATGGTGAGAAGTCACTTAGATGGTTGATTAGAGCTAAAATGTGGTCCAAAATTGACTTGTAGGAAAGGGGTATCAAGAGGTGGTTAAAGGATGTCTAATTGCTTGTACATTATGTTAACATGTTAATTATATCAATATATGGTGACAAGTGACTCTTATAGGGTGCAAAGTGACTCTAATATGGTGAAAAGTGACTTACATGGTTGATTAGAGCCAAAATGTGGAACAAAATTAACTAGTCTGAATGTGGCACTAAGAGGTGGTAAAAGGATTTCTAATTACATGTACATGATGTTAATATGTTAATTGTACTAATATATGATGGCAAGTGACTCTTATAAGGTGCAACATGACTCTAATATGGTGAGAAGTCACTTACATGGTTGATTAGAGCTAAAATGTGGCCCAAAATTGACTTTTCGGAAAGGGGTACCAAGATGTGCTTAAAGGATGTCTAATTGCATGTACATGATGTTAACATGTTAATTGTATCAATATATGGTGACAAGTGACTCTTATAGGGTGCAAAGTGACTCTAATATGGTGAAAAGTGACTTACATGATTGATTAGAGCCAAAATATGGAACAAAATTAACTTGTATGAAAGTGGCATTAATAGGTGGTAAAAGGATATCAAACTGGATTTATATGATGTTAGCATGTTAATTGTTGTATGTGTAGTGGAAAGTGACTCTTATAGGGTGCAATGTGACTCTAATATGGTGAAAAGTAACTTACATGGTTGATTAGAACCAAAATGTGGAACAAAATTGACCTGTATGAAAGTGGAACTAAGAGGTGGTAAAAGGATGTCAAATTGGATGTATATGATGTTAACATGTTAATTATACAAATAGATTGTGGAAAGTGACCCATATAGGGTGCAAAATGACCCTAATATGGTGAAAAGTGACTTACATGGTTAATTAGAACCAAAATATGGACCAAAATTGACTTGTATGAATGTGGCACTAGGAGGTGGTAAAACGATTTCTAATTGCATGTACATGATGTTAACATGTTAATTGTACCAATATATGATGGCAAGTCACTCTTATATGGTGCAAAGTGACTCTAATATGGTGAGAAGTCACTTACATGATTGATTAGAGCCAAAATGTGGCCCAAAATTGATTTGTAGGAAAGGGGTACCAAGAGGTGGTTAAAGGATGTCTAATTGCATGTACATGATGTTATCATGTTAATTGTATCAATATATGGTGACAAGTGACTCTTATAGGGTGCAGAATGACTCTAATATGGTGAAAAGTGACTTACATGGTTGATTAGAGCCAAAATGTGGAACAAAATTAACTTGTATGAAAGTGGCATTAATAGGTGGTAAAAGGATTTCAAATTGGATGTATATGATGTTAACATGTTAATTGTTGTATGTATGGTGGAAAGTGACTCTTATAGGGTGCAAAGTGACTCTAAAATGGTGAAAAGTGACTTACATGGTTAATTATAACCAAAATGTGGAACAAAATTGACCTGTATGAAATTGGAACTAAGAGGTGGTAAAAGGATGTCAAATTGGATGCATACGATGTTAACATGTTAATTATACAAATAGATTGTGGAAAGTGACTTATATATGGTGCAAAATGACTCTAATATGGTGAAAAGTGACTTATATGGTTAATTAGAACAAAAATGTTGAACAAAATTGACTCGTATGAATGTGGCACTAAGAGGTGGTAAAAGGATTTCTAATTGCATGTACATGATGTTAACATGTTAATTGTACCAATATATGATGGCAAGTGACTCTTATATGGTGCAAAGTGACTCTAATATGGTGAGAAGTCACTTAGATGGTTGATTAGAGCTAAAATGTGGTCCAAAATTGACTTGTAGGAAAGGGGTACCAAGAGGTGGTTAAAGGATGTCTAATTGCTTGTACATTATGTTAACATGTTAATTATATCAATATATGGTGACAAGTGACTCTTATAGGGTGCAAAGTGACTCTAATATGGTGAAAAGTGACTTACATGGTTGATTAGAGCCAAAATGTGGAACAAAATTAACTAGTCTGAATGTGGCACTAAGAGGTGGTAAAAGGATTTCTAATTATATGTACATGATGTTAATATGTTAATTGTACCAATATATGATGGCAAGTGACTCTTATAAGGTGCAACGTGACTCTAATATGGTGAGAAGTCACTTACATGGTTGATTAGAGCTAAAATGTGGCCCAAAATTGACTTTTAGGAAAGGGGTACCAAGATGTGCTTAAAGGATGTCTAATTGCATGTACATGATGTTAACATGTTAATTGTATCAATATATGGTGACAAGTGACTCTTATAGGGTGTAAAGTGACTCTAATATGGTGAAAAGTGACTTACATGATTGATTAGAGCCAAAATATGGAACAAAATTAACTTGTATGAAAGTGGCATTAATAGGTGGTAAAAGGATATCAAACTGGATTTATATGATGTTAGCATGTTAATTGTTGTATGTATAGTGGAAAGTGACTCTTATAGGGTGCAATGTGACTCTAATATGGTGAAAAGTAACTTACATGGTTGATTAGAACCAAAATGTGGAACAAAATTGACCTGTATGAAAGTGGAACTAAGAGGTGGTAAAAGGATGTCAAATTGGATGTATATGATGTTAACATGTTAATTATACAAATAGATTGTGGAAAGTGACCCATATAGGGTGCAAAATGACCCTAATATGGTGAAAAGTGACTTACATGGTTAATTAGAACCAAAATATGGACCAAAATTGACTTGTATGAATGTGGCACTAGGAGGTGGTAAAAGGATTTCTAATTGCATGTACATGATGTTAACATGTTAACTGTACCAATATATGATGGCAAGTCACTCTTATATGGTGTAGAGTGACTCTAATATGGTGAGAAGTCACTTACATGATTGATTAGAGCCAAAATGTGGCCCAAAATTGACTTGTAGGAAAGGGGTACCAAGAGGTGGTTAAAGGATGTCTAATTGCATGTAGATGATGTTATCATGTTAATTGTATCAATATATGGTGACAAGTGACTCTTATAGGGTGCAAAATTACTCTAATATGGTGAAAAGTGACTTACATGGTTGATTAGAGCCAAAATGTGGAACAAAATTAACTTGTATGAAAGTGGCATTAATAGGTGGTAAAAGGATATCAAATTGGATGTATATGATGTTAACATGTTAATTGTTGTATGTATGGTGGAAAGTGACTCTTATAGGGTGCAAAGTGACTCTAAAATGGTGAAAAGTGACTTACATGGTTAATTATAACCAAAATGTGGACCAAAATTGACCTGTATGAAATTGGAACTAAGAGGTGGTAAAAGGATGTCAAATTGGATGCATACGATGTTAACATGTTAATTATACAAATAGATTGTGGAAAGTGACTTATATATGGTGCAAAATGACTCTAATATGGTGAAAAGTGACTTATATGGTTAATTAGAACCAAAATGTTGAACAAAATTGACTCGTATGAATGTGGCACTAAGAGGTGGTAAAAGGATTTCTAATTGCATGTACATGATGTTAACATGTTAATTGTACCAATATATGATGGCAAGTGACTCTTATATGGTGCAAAGTGACTCTAATATGGTGAGAAGTCACTTAGATGGTTGATTAGAGCTAAAATGTGGTCCAAAATTGACTTGTAGAAAAGGGGTACCAAGAGGTGGTTAAAGGATGTCTAATTGCTTGTACATTATGTTAACATGTTAATTATATCAATATATGGTGACAAGTGACTCTTATAGGGTGCAAGTGACTCTAATATGGTGAAAAGTGACTTACATGGTTGATTAGAACCAAAATGTGGAACAAAATTAACTAGTATGAATGTGGCACTAAGAGGTGGTAAAAGGATTTCTAATTACATGTACATGATGTTAATATGTTAATTGTACCAATATATGATGGCAAGTGACTCTTATAAGGTGCAACGTGACTCTAATATGGTGAGAAGTCACTTACATGGTTGATTAGAGCTAAAATGTGGCCCAAAATTGACTTTTAGGAAAGGGGTACCAAGATGTGCTTAAAGGATGTCTAATTGCATTTACATGATGTTAACATGTTAATTGTATCAATATATGGTGACAAGTGACTCTTATAGGGTGCAAAGTGACTCTAATATGGTGAAAAGTGACTTACATGATTGATTAGAGCCAAAATATGGAACAAAATTAAATTGTATGAAAGTGGCATTAATAGGTGGTAAAAGGATATCAAACTGGATTTATATGATGTTAGCATGTTAATTGTTGTATGTATAGTGGAAAGTGACTCTTATAGGGTGCAATGTGACTCTAATATGGTGAAAAGTGACTTACATGGTTGATTAGAACCAAAATGTGGAACAAAATTGACCTGTATGAAAGTGGAACTAAGAGGTGGTAAAAGGATGTCAAATTGGATGTATATGATGTTAACATGTTAATTATACAAATAGATTGTGGAAAGTGACCCATATAGGGTGCAAAATGACCCTAATATGGTGAAAAGTGACTTACATGGTTAATTAGAACCAAAATATGGACCAAAATTGACTTGTATGAATGTGGCACTAGGAGGTGGTAAAAGGATTTCTAATTGCATGTACATGATGTTAACATGTTAATTGTACCAATATATGATGGCAAGTCACTCTTATATGGTGCAAAGTGACTCTAATATGGTGAGAAGTCACTTACATGATTGATTAGAGCCAAAATGTGGCCCAAAATTGACTTGTAGGAAAGGGGTACCAAGAGGTGGTTAAAGGATGTCTAATTGCATGTACATGATGTTATCATGTTAATTGTATCAATATATGGTGACAAGTGACTCTTATAGGGTGCAAAATGACTCTAATATGGTGAAAAGTGACTTACATGGTTGATTAGAGCCAAAATGTGGAATAAAATTAACTTGTATGAAAGTGGTATTAATAGGTGGTAAAAGGATATCAAATTGAATGTATATGATGTTAACATGTTAATTGTTGTATTTATGGTGGAAAGTGACTCTTATAGGGTGCAAAGTGACTCTAAAATGGTGAAAAGTGATTTACATGGTTAATTATAACCAAAATGTGGACCAAAATTGACCTGTATGAAATTGGAACTAAGAGGTGGTAAAAGGATGTCAAATTGGATGCATACGATGTTAACATGTTAATTATACAAATAGATTGTGGAAAGTGACTTATATAGGGTGCAAAATGACTCTAATATGGTGAAAAGTGACTTATATGGTTAATTAGAACCAAAATGTTGAACAAAATTGACTCGTATGAATGTGGCACTAAGAGGTGGTAAAAGGATTTCTAATTGCATGTACATGATGTTAACATGTTAATTGTACCAATATATGATGGCAAGTGACTCTTATAAGGTGCAAAGTGACTCTAATATAGTGAGAAGTCACTTACATGATTGATTAGAGCCAAAATGTGGTCCAATATTAACTTGTAGGAAATGGGTACCAAGAGGTGGTTAATGGATGTCTAATTGCATGTACATGATGTTAACTTGTTAATTGTATCAATATATGGTGACAACTGACTCTTATAGGGTGCAAAGTGACTCTAATATGGTGAAGAGTGACTTAAATGGTTGATTAGAGCCAAAATGTGGAACAAAATTAACTTGTATGAAAGTGACATTAATAGGTGGTAAAAGGATGTCAAATTGGATGTATATGATGTTAACATGTTAATTGTTATATATATGGCGGAAAGTGACTCTTATAGGGTGCAAAGTGACTCTAATATGGTGAAAAGTGATTTACATGGTTGATTAGAACCAAAATGTGGAACAAAATTGACCTGTATGAAATTGTAACTAAGAGGTGGTAAAAAGATGTCAAATTGGATGTATATGATGTTAACATGTTAATTATACTAATAGATTGTGGAAAGTTAATCATATAGGGTGCAAAATGACTCTAATATGGTGAAAAGTGACTTACATGGTTAATTAGAACCAAAATGTGGACCAAAATTGACTTGTATGAATGTGGCACTAGGAGGTGGTAAAAGGATTTCTAATTGCATGTACATGATGTGAACATGTTAATTGTACCAATATATGATGGCAAGTGACTCTTATAAGGTGCAAAGTGACTCTAATATGGTGAGAAGTCACTTACATGATTGATTAGAACCAAAATGTGGCCCAAAATTGACTTGTAGGAAAGGGGTACCAAGAGTTGGTTAAAGGATGTCTAATTGCATGTACATGATGTTAAGATGGTAATTGTATCAATATATGGTGACAAGTGACTCTTATAGAGTAAAAAGTGACTCTAATATGGTGAAAAGTGACTTACATGGTTGATTAGAGCCAAAATGTGGAACAAAATTAACATGTATGAAAGTGACATTAATAGGGGGTAAAAGGATGTCAAATTGGATATATATAATGTTAAGATGTTAATTGTTGTATGTATGGTGGAAAATGACTCTTATAGGGTGCAAAGTGACTCTAATATGGTGAAAAGTGACTTACATGGTTGATTAGAACCAAAATGTGGAACAACATTTACCTGTATGAAATTGGAACTAAGAGGTGGTAAAAAGATGTCAAATTTGAAGTATATGATGTTGACATGTTAATTATACTAATAGATTGTGGAAAGTGAATCATATAAGGTGTAAAATGACTCTAATATGGTGAAAAGTACATGGTTAATTAGAACCAAAATGTGGACCAAAATTGACTTGTATGAATGTGGCACTAAGAGGTGGTCAAAGGATTTCTAATTGCATGTACATGATGTTAACATGTTAATTGTACCAATATATGATGGCAAGTGACTCTTATAAGGTGCAAAGTGACTCTACTATGGTGAGAAGTCATTTACATGATTGATTAGAGCCAAAATGTGGCCCAAAATTGACTTGTAGGAAATGGGTACCAAGAGGTTGTTAAAGGATGTCTAATTGCATGTACATGATGTTAACATGTTAATTGTATCAATTATGGTTGAAAGTGACTCTTATAGGATGCAAAGTGACTCTAATATGTTGAAAAGTGACTTACATGGTTGATTAGAGCTAAAATGTGGAACAAAATTAACTTGTATGAAAGTAGCATTAATAGGTGGTAAAAGGATGTGAAATTGGATGTATATGATGTTAACATGTTAATTGTTATATATATGGAGGAAAAGTGACTCTTATAGGGTGCAAAGTGACTCTAATATGGTGAAAAGTAATTTACATGGTTGATTAGAACCAAAATGTGGAACAAAATTGACCTGTATGAAATTGTAACTAAGAGGTGGTAAAAAGATGTCAAATTGGATGTATATGATGTTAACATGTTAATTATACTAATAGATTGTGGAAAGTTAATCATATAGGGTGCAAAATGACTCTAATATGGTGAAAAGTGACTTACATGGTTAATTAGAACCAAAATGTGGACCAAAATTGACTTGTATGAATGTGGCACTAGGAGGTAGTAAAAGGATTTCTAATTGCATGTACATGATGTGAACATGTTAATTGTACCAATATATGATGGCAAGTGACTCTTATAAGGTGCAAAGTGACCCTAATATAGTGAGAAGTCACTTACACGATTGATTAGAGCCAAAATGTGGCCCAAAATTAACTTGTAGGAAATGGGTACCAAGAGGTGGTTAAAGGATGTCTAATTGCATGTACATGATGTTAACATGTTAATTGTATCAATTATGGTGGAAAGTGACTCTTATAGGATGCAAAGTGAGTCTAATATGTTGAAAAGTGACTACATGGTTGATTAGAGCTAAAATGTGGAACAAAATTAACTTGTATGAAAGTAGCATTAATAGGTGGTAAAAGGATGTCAAATTGGATGTATATGATGTTAACATGTTAATTGTTATATATATGGTGGAAAGTGACTCTTATAGGGTGCAAAGTGACTCTAATATGGTGAAAAGTGATTTACATGGTTGATTAGAACCAAAATGTGGAACAAAATTGACATGTATGAAATTGTAACTAAGAGGTGGTAAAAAGATGTCAAATTGGATGTATATGATGTTAACATGTTAATTATACTAATTGATTGTGGAAAGTGTATCATATAGGGTGCAAAATGACTCTAATATGGTGAAAAGTGACTTACATGGTTAATTAGAACCAAAATGTGGACCAAAATTGACTTGTATGAATGTGGCACTAAGAGGTGATAAAAGGATTTCTAATTGCATGTACATGATGTGAACATGTTAATTGTACCAATATATGATGGCAAGTGACTCTTATAAGGTGCAAAGTGACTCTAATATAGTGAGAAGTCACTTACATGATTGATTAGAGCCAATATGTGACCCAAAATTAACTTGTAGGAAATGGGTACCAAGAGGTGGTTAAAGGATGTCTAATTGCATGTACATGATGTTAATATGTTAATTGTATCAATATATGGTGACGACTGACTTTTATAGGGTGCAAAGTGACTCTAATATGGTGAAGAGTGACTTAAATGGTTGATTAGAGCCAAAATGGGAACAAAATTAACTTGTATCAAAGTGACATTAATAGGTGGTAAAAGGATGTCAAATTGGATGTATATAATGTTAACATGTTAATTGTTGTATGTATGGTGGAAAGTGACTCTTATACGGTGCAAAGTGACACTAATATGTTGAAAAGTGACTTACATGTTTGATTAGAACCAAAATGTGGAACAAAATTGACCTGTATGAAAGTGGAACTAAGAGGTGGTAAAAGGATATCAAATTGGATGTATATGATGTTAACATGTTAATTATACAAATAGATTGTGGAAAGTGACTCATATAGGGTGCAAAATGACTCTAATATGGTGAAAAGTGACTTACATGGTTAATTAGAACCAATATGTGGAACAAAATTGACTCGTATGAATGTGGCACAAAGAGGTGGTAAAGGATTTCTAATTGTATGTACATGATGTTAACATGTTAATTGTACCAATATATGATGGCAAGTGACTCTTATAAGGTGCAAAGTGACTCTACTATGGTGAGAAGTCATTTACATGATTGATTAGAGCCAAAATGGGGCCCAAAATTGACTTGTAGGAAATGGGTACCAAGAGGTGGTTAAAGGATGTCTAATTGCATGTACATGATGTTAACATGTTAATTGTATCAATTATGGTTGAAAGTGACTCTTATAGGATGCAAAGTGACTCTAATATGTTGAAAAGTGACTTACATGGTTGATTAGAGCTAAAATGTGGAACAAAATTAAATTGTATGAAAATAGCATTAATAGGTGGTAAAAGGATGTCAAATTGGATGTATATGATGTTAACATGTTAATTGTTATATATATGGCGGAAAGTGACTCTTATAGGGTGCAAAGTGACTCTAATATGGTGAAAAGTGATTTACATGGTTGATTAGAACCAAAATGTGGAACAAAATTGACCTGTATGAAATTGTAACTAAGAGGTGGTAAAAAGATGTCAAATTGCATGTATATGATGTTAACATGTTAATTATACTAATAGATTGTGGAAAGTTAATCATATAGGGTGCAAAATGACTCTAATATGGTGAAAAGTGACTTACATGGTTAATTAGAACCAAAATGTGGACCAAAATTGACTTGTATGAATGTGGCACTAGGAGGTGGTAAAGGATTTCTAATTGCATGTACATGATGTGAACATGTTAATTGTACCAATATATGATGGCAAGTGACTCTTATAAGGTGCAAAGTGACCCTAATATAGTGAGAAGTCACTTACACGATTGATTAGAGCCAAAATGTGGCCCAAAATTAACTTGTAGGAAATGGGTACCAAGAGGTGGTTAAAGGATGTCTAATTGCATGTACATGATGTTAACATGTTAATTGTATCAATTATGGTGGAAAGTGACTCTTATAGGATGCAAAGTGACTCTAATATGTTGAAAAGTGACTACATGGTTGATTAGAGCTAAAATGTGGAACAAAATTAACTTGTATGAAATTAGCATTAATAGATGGTAAAAGGATGTCAAATTGGATGTATATGATGTTAACATGTTAATTGTTATATATATGGTGGAAAGTGACTCTTATAGGGTGCAAAGTGACTCTAATATGGTGAAAAGTGATTTACATGGTTGATTAGAACCAAAATGTGGAACAAAATTGACATGTATGAAATTGTAACTAAGAGGTGGTAAAAAGATGTCAAATTGGATGTATATGATGTTAACATGTTAATTATACTAATTGATTGTGGAAAGTGAATCATATAGGGTGCAAAATGACTCTAATATGGTGAAAAGTGACTTACATGGTTAATTAGAACCAAAATGTGGACCAAAATTGACTTGTATGAATGTGGCACTAAGAGGTGATAAAAGGATTTCTAATTGCATGTACATGATGTGAACATGTTAATTGTACCAATATATGATGGCAAGTGACTCTTATAAGGTACAAAGTGACTCTAATATAGTGAGAAGTCACTTACATGATTGATTAGAGCCAATATGTGACCCAAAATTAACTTGTAGGAAATGGGTACCAAGAGGTGGTTAAAGGATGTCTAATTGCATGTACATGATGTTAATATGTTAATTGTATCAATATATGGTGACGACTGACTTTTATACGGTGCAAAGTGACTCTAATATGGTGAAGAGTGACTTAAATGGTTGATTAGAGCCAAAATGTGGAACAAAATTAACTTGTATCAAAGTGACATTAATAGGTGGTAAAAGGATGTCAAATTGGATGTATATAATGTTAACATGTTAATTGTTGTATGTATGGTGGAAAGTGACTCTTATAGGGTGCAAAGTGACACTAATATGTTGAAAAGTGACTTACATGTTTGATTAGAACCAAAATGTGGAACAAAATTGACCTGTATGAAAGTGGAACTAAGAGGTGGTAAAAGGATATCAAATTGGATGTATATGATGTTAACATGTTAATTATACAAATAGATTGTGGAAAGTGACTCATATAGGGTGCAAAATGACTCTAATATGGTGAAAAGTGACTTACATGGTTAATTAGAACCAATATGTGGAACAAAATTGACTCGTATGAATGTGGCACAAAGAGGTGGTAAAGGATTTCTAATTGTATGTACATGATGTTAACATGTTAATTGTACCAATATATGATGGCAAGTGACTCTTATAAGGTGCAAAGTGACTCTAATATGGTGAGAAGTCACTTGCATGTACATGATGTTATCATGTTAATTGTATCAATATATGGTGACAAGTGACTCTTATAGGGTGCAAAATGACTCTAATATGGTGAAAAGTGACTTACATGGTTGATTAGAGCCAAAATGTGGAACAAAATTAACTTGTATGAAAGTGGCATTAATAGGTGGTAAAAGGATATCAAATTGGATGTATATGATGTTAACATGTTAATTGTTGTATGTATGGTGGAAAGTGACTCTTATAGGGTGCAAAGTGACTCTAAAATGGTGAAAAGTGACTTACATGGTTAATTATAACCAAAATGTGGAACAAAATTGACCTGTATGAAATTGGAACTAAGAGGTGGTAAAAGGATGTCAAATTGGATGCATACGATGTTAACATGTTAATTATACAAATAGATTGTGGAAAGTGACTTATATAGGTTGCAAAATGACTCTAATATGGTGAAAAGTGACTTATATGGTTAATTAGAACCAAAATGTTGAACAAAATTGACTCGTATGAATGTGGCACTAAGAGGTGGTAAAAGGATTTCTAATTGCATGTACATGATGTTAACATGTTAATTGTACCAATATATGATGGCAAGTGACTCTTATATGGTGCAAAGTGACTCTAATATGGTGAGAAGTCACTTAGATGGTTGATTAGAGCTAAAATGTGGTCCAAATTGACTTGTAGGAAAGGGGTATCAAGAGGTGGTTAAAGGATGTCTAATTGCTTGTACATTATGTTAACATGTTAATTATATCAATATATGGTGACAAGTGACTCTTATAGGGTGCAAAGTGACTCTAATATGGTGAAAAGTGACTTACATGGTTGATTAGAGCCAAAATGTGGAACAAAATTAACTAGTCTGAATGTGGCACTAAGAGGTGGTAAAAGGATTTCTAATTACATGTACATGATGTTAATATGTTAATTGTACTAATATATGATGGCAAGTGACTCTTATAAGGTGCAACATGACTCTAATATGGTGAGAAGTCACTTACATGGTTGATTAGAGCTAAAATGTGGCCCAAAATTGACTTTTCGGAAAGGGGTACCAAGATGTGCTTAAAGGATGTCTAATTGCATGTACATGATGTTAACATGTTAATTGTATCAATATATGGTGACAAGTGACTCTTATAGGGTGCAAAGTGACTCTAATATGGTGAAAAGTGACTTACATGATTGATTAGAGCCAAAATATGGAACAAAATTAACTTGTATGAAAGTGGCATTAATAGGTGGTAAAAGGATATCAAACTGGATTTATATGATGTTAGCATGTTAATTGTTGTATGTGTAGTGGAAAGTGACTCTTATAGGGTGCAATGTGACTCTAATATGGTGAAAAGTAACTTACATGGTTGATTAGAACCAAAATGTGGAACAAAATTGACCTGTATGAAAGTGGAACTAAGAGGTGGTAAAAGGATGTCAAATTGGATGTATATGATGTTAACATGTTAATTATACAAATAGATTGTGGAAAGTGACCCATATAGGGTGCAAAATGACCCTAATATGGTGAAAAGTGACTTACATGGTTAATTAGAACCAAAATATGGACCAAAATTGACTTGTATGAATGTGGCACTAGGAGGTGGTAAAACGATTTCTAATTGCATGTACATGATGTTAACATGTTAATTGTACCAATATATGATGGCAAGTCACTCTTATATGGTGCAAAGTGACTCTAATATGGTGAGAAGTCACTTACATGATTGATTAGAGCCAAAATGTGGCCCAAAATTGATTTGTAGGAAAGGGGTACCAAGAGGTGGTTAAAGGATGTCTAATTGCATGTACATGATGTTATCATGTTAATTGTATCAATATATGGTGACAAGTGACTCTTATAGGGTGCAGAATGACTCTAATATGGTGAAAAGTGACTTACATGGTTGATTAGAGCCAAAATGTGGAACAAAATTAACTTGTATGAAAGTGGCATTAATAGGTGGTAAAAGGATTTCAAATTGGATGTATATGATGTTAACATGTTAATTGTTGTATGTATGGTGGAAAGTGACTCTTATAGGGTGCAAAGTGACTCTAAAATGGTGAAAAGTGACTTACATGGTTAATTATAACCAAAATGTGGAACAAAATTGACCTGTATGAAATTGGAACTAAGAGGTGGTAAAAGGATGTCAAATTGGATGCATACGATGTTAACATGTTAATTATACAAATAGATTGTGGAAAGTGACTTATATATGGTGCAAAATGACTCTAATATGGTGAAAAGTGACTTATATGGTTAATTAGAACAAAAATGTTGAACAAAATTGACTCGTATGAATGTGGCACTAAGAGGTGGTAAAAGGATTTCTAATTGCATGTACATGATGTTAACATGTTAATTGTACCAATATATGATGGCAAGTGACTCTTATATGGTGCAAAGTGACTCTAATATGGTGAGAAGTCACTTAGATGGTTGATTAGAGCTAAAATGTGGTCCAAAATTGACTTGTAGGAAAGGGGTACCAAGAGGTGGTTAAAGGATGTCTAATTGCTTGTACATTATGTTAACATGTTAATTATATCAATATATGGTGACAAGTGACTCTTATAGGGTGCAAAGTGACTCTAATATGGTGAAAAGTGACTTACATGGTTGATTAGAGCCAAAATGTGGAACAAAATTAACTAGTCTGAATGTGGCACTAAGAGGTGGTAAAAGGATTTCTAATTATATGTACATGATGTTAATATGTTAATTGTACCAATATATGATGGCAAGTGACTCTTATAAGGTGCAACGTGACTCTAATATGGTGAGAAGTCACTTACATGGTTGATTAGAGCTAAAATGTGGCCCAAAATTGACTTTTAGGAAAGGGGTACCAAGATGTGCTTAAAGGATGTCTAATTGCATGTACATGATGTTAACATGTTAATTGTATCAATATATGGTGACAAGTGACTCTTATAGGGTGTAAAGTGACTCTAATATGGTGAAAAGTGACTTACATGATTGATTAGAGCCAAAATATGGAACAAAATTAACTTGTATGAAAGTGGCATTAATAGGTGGTAAAAGGATATCAAACTGGATTTATATGATGTTAGCATGTTAATTGTTGTATGTATAGTGGAAAGTGACTCTTATAGGGTGCAATGTGACTCTAATATGGTGAAAAGTAACTTACATGGTTGATTAGAACCAAAATGTGGAACAAAATTGACCTGTATGAAAGTGGAACTAAGAGGTGGTAAAAGGATGTCAAATTGGATGTATATGATGTTAACATGTTAATTATACAAATAGATTGTGGAAAGTGACCCATATAGGGTGCAAAATGACCCTAATATGGTGAAAAGTGACTTACATGGTTAATTAGAACCAAAATATGGACCAAAATTGACTTGTATGAATGTGGCACTAGGAGGTGGTAAAAGGATTTCTAATTGCATGTACATGATGTTAACATGTTAACTGTACCAATATATGATGGCAAGTCACTCTTATATGGTGTAGAGTGACTCTAATATGGTGAGAAGTCACTTACATGATTGATTAGAGCCAAAATGTGGCCCAAAATTGACTTGTAGGAAAGGGGTACCAAGAGGTGGTTAAAGGATGTCTAATTGCATGTAGATGATGTTATCATGTTAATTGTATCAATATATGGTGACAAGTGACTCTTATAGGGTGCAAAATTACTCTAATATGGTGAAAAGTGACTTACATGGTTGATTAGAGCCAAAATGTGGAACAAAATTAACTTGTATGAAAGTGGCATTAATAGGTGGTAAAAGGATATCAAATTGGATGTATATGATGTTAACATGTTAATTGTTGTATGTATGGTGGAAAGTGACTCTTATAGGGTGCAAAGTGACTCTAAAATGGTGAAAAGTGACTTACATGGTTAATTATAACCAAAATGTGGACCAAAATTGACCTGTATGAAATTGGAACTAAGAGGTGGTAAAAGGATGTCAAATTGGATGCATACGATGTTAACATGTTAATTATACAAATAGATTGTGGAAAGTGACTTATATATGGTGCAAAATGACTCTAATATGGTGAAAAGTGACTTATATGGTTAATTAGAACCAAAATGTTGAACAAAATTGACTCGTATGAATGTGGCACTAAGAGGTGGTAAAAGGATTTCTAATTGCATGTACATGATGTTAACATGTTAATTGTACCAATATATGATGGCAAGTGACTCTTATATGGTGCAAAGTGACTCTAATATGGTGAGAAGTCACTTAGATGGTTGATTAGAGCTAAAATGTGGTCCAAAATTGACTTGTAGAAAAGGGGTACCAAGAGGTGGTTAAAGGATGTCTAATTGCTTGTACATTATGTTAACATGTTAATTATATCAATATATGGTGACAAGTGACTCTTATAGGGTGCAAAGTGACTCTAATATGGTGAAAAGTGACTTACATGGTTGATTAGAACCAAAATGTGGAACAAAATTAACTAGTATGAATGTGGCACTAAGAGGTGGTAAAAGGATTTCTAATTACATGTACATGATGTTAATATGTTAATTGTACCAATATATGATGGCAAGTGACTCTTATAAGGTGCAACGTGACTCTAATATGGTGAGAAGTCACTTACATGGTTGATTAGAGCTAAAATGTGGCCCAAAATTGACTTTTAGGAAAGGGGTACCAAGATGTGCTTAAAGGATGTCTAATTGCATTTACATGATGTTAACATGTTAATTGTATCAATATATGGTGACAAGTGACTCTTATAGGGTGCAAAGTGACTCTAATATGGTGAAAAGTGACTTACATGATTGATTAGAGCCAAAATATGGAACAAAATTAAATTGTATGAAAGTGGCATTAATAGGTGGTAAAAGGATATCAAACTGGATTTATATGATGTTAGCATGTTAATTGTTGTATGTATAGTGGAAAGTGACTCTTATAGGGTGCAATGTGACTCTAATATGGTGAAAAGTGACTTACATGGTTGATTAGAACCAAAATGTGGAACAAAATTGACCTGTATGAAAGTGGAACTAAGAGGTGGTAAAAGGATGTCAAATTGGATGTATATGATGTTAACATGTTAATTATACAAATAGATTGTGGAAAGTGACCCATATAGGGTGCAAAATGACCCTAATATGGTGAAAAGTGACTTACATGGTTAATTAGAACCAAAATATGGACCAAAATTGACTTGTATGAATGTGGCACTAGGAGGTGGTAAAAGGATTTCTAATTGCATGTACATGATGTTAACATGTTAATTGTACCAATATATGATGGCAAGTCACTCTTATATGGTGCAAAGTGACTCTAATATGGTGAGAAGTCACTTACATGATTGATTAGAGCCAAAATGTGGCCCAAAATTGACTTGTAGGAAAGGGGTACCAAGAGGTGGTTAAAGGATGTCTAATTGCATGTACATGATGTTATCATGTTAATTGTATCAATATATGGTGACAAGTGACTCTTATAGGGTGCAAAATGACTCTAATATGGTGAAAAGTGACTTACATGGTTGATTAGAGCCAAAATGTGGAATAAAATTAACTTGTATGAAAGTGGTATTAATAGGTGGTAAAAGGATATCAAATTGAATGTATATGATGTTAACATGTTAATTGTTGTATTTATGGTGGAAAGTGACTCTTATAGGGTGCAAAGTGACTCTAAAATGGTGAAAAGTGATTTACATGGTTAATTATAACCAAAATGTGGACCAAAATTGACCTGTATGAAATTGGAACTAAGAGGTGGTAAAAGGATGTCAAATTGGATGCATACGATGTTAACATGTTAATTATACAAATAGATTGTGGAAAGTGACTTATATAGGGTGCAAAATGACTCTAATATGGTGAAAAGTGACTTATATGGTTAATTAGAACCAAAATGTTGAACAAAATTGACTCGTATGAATGTGGCACTAAGAGGTGGTAAAAGGATTTCTAATTGCATGTACATGATGTTAACATGTTAATTGTACCAATATATGATGGCAAGTGACTCTTATATGGTGCAAAGTGACTCTAATATGGTGAGAAGTCACTTAGATGGTTGATTAGAGCTAAAATGTGGTCCAAAATTGACTTGTAGAAAAGGGGTACCAAGAGGTGGTTAAAGGATGTCTAATTGCTTGTACATTATGTTAACATGTTAATTATATCAATATATGGTGACAAGTGACTCTTATAGGGTGCAAAGTGACTCTAATATGGTGAAAAGTGACTTACATGGTTGATTAGAACCAAAATGTGGAACAAAATTAACTAGTATGAATGTGGCACTAAGAGGTGGTAAAATGATTTTTAATTACATGTACATGATGTTAATATGTTAATTGTACCAATATATGATGGCAAGTGACTCTTATAAGGTGCAATGTGACTCTAATATGGTGAGAAGTCACTTACATGGTTGATTAGAGCTAAAATGTGGCCCAAAATTGACTTTTAGGAAAGGGGTACCAAGATGTGCTTAAAGGATGTCTAATTGCATGTACATGATGTTAACATGTTAATTGTATCAATATATGGTGACAAGTGACTCTTATAGGGTGCAAAGTGACTCTAATATGGTGAAAAGTGACTTACATGATTGATTAGAGCCAAAATATGGAACAAAATTAACTTGTATGAAAGTGGCATTAATAGATGGTAAAAGGATATCAAACTGGATTTATATGATGTTAGCATGTTAATTGTTGTATGTATAGTGGAAAGTGACTCTTATAGGGTGCAATGTGACTCTAATATGGTGAAAAGTAACTTACATGGTTGATTAGAACCAAAATGTGGAACAAAATTGACCTGTATGAAAGTGGAACTAAGAGGTGGTAAAAGGATGTCAAATTGGATGTATATGATGTTAACATGTTAATTATACAAATAGATTGTGGAAAGTGACCCATATAGGGTGCAAAATGACCCTAATATGGTGAAAAGTGACTTACATGGTTAATTAGAACCAAAATATGGACCAAAATTGACTTGTATGAATGTGGCACTAGGAGGTGGTAAAAGGATTTCTAATTGCATGTACATGATGTTAACATGTTAATTGTACCAATATATGATGGCAAGTCACTCTTATATGGTGCAAAGTGACTCTAATATGGTGAGAAGTCACTTACATGATTGATTAGAGCCAAAATGTGGCCCAAAATTGACTTGTAGGAAAGGGGTACCAAGAGGTGGTTAAAGGATGTCTAATTGCATGTACATGATGTTATCATGTTAATTGTATCAATATATGGTGACAAGTGACTCTTATAGGGTGCAAAATGACTCTAATATGGTGAAAAGTGACTTACATGGTTGATTAGAGCCAAAATGTGGAACAAAATTAACTTGTATGAAAGTGGCATTAATAGGTGGTAAAAGGATATCAAATTGGATGTATATGATGTTAACATGTTAATTGTTGTATGTATGGTGGAAAGTGACTCTTATAGGGTGCAAAGTGACTCTAAAATGGTGAAAAGTGACTTACATGGTTAATTATAACCAAAATGTGGAACAAAATTGACCTGTATGAAATTGGAACTAAGAGGTGGTAAAAGGATGTCAAATTGGATGCATACGATGTTAACATGTTAATTATACAAATAGATTGTGGAAAGTGACTTATATATGGTGCAAAATGGCTCTAATATGGTGAAAAGTGACTTATATGGTTAATTAGAACAAAAATGTTGAACAAAATTGACTCGTATGAATGTGGCACTAAGAGGTGGTAAAAGGATTTCTAATTGCATGTACATGATGTTAACATGTTAATTGTACCAATATATGATGGTAAGTGACTCTTATATGGTGCAAAGTGACTCTAATATGGTGAGAAGTCACTTAGATGGTTGATTAGAGCTAAAATGTGGTCCAAAATTGACTTGTAGAAAAGGGGTACCAAGAGGTGGTTAAAGGATGTCTAATTGCTTGTACATTATGTTAACATGTTAATTATATCAATATATGGTGACAAGTGACTCTTATAGGGTGCAAAGTGACTCTAATATGGTGAAAAGTGACTTACATGGTTGATTAGAACCAAAATGTGGAACAAAATTAACTAGTATGAATGTGGCACTAAGAGGTGGTAAAAGGATTTCTAATTACATGTACATGATGTTAATATGTTAATTGTACCAATATATGATGGCAAGTGACTCTTATAAGGTGCAACGTGACTCTAATATGGTGAGAAGTCACTTACATGGTTGATTAGAGCTAAAATGTGGCCCAAAATTGACTTTTAGGAAAGGGGTACCAAGATGTGCTTAAAGGATGTCTAATTGCATGTACATGATGTTAACATGTTAATTGTATCAATATATGGTGACAAGTGACTCTTATAGGGTGCAAAGTGACTCTAATATGGTGAAAAGTGACTTACATGATTGATTAGAGCCAAAATATGGAACAAAATTAACTTGTATGAAAGTGGCATTAATAGGTGGTAAAAGGATATCAAACTGGATTTATATGATGTTAGCATGTTAATTGTTGTATGTATAGTGGAAAGTGACTCTTATAGGGTGCAATGTGACTCTAATATGGTGAAAAGTGACTTACATGGTTGATTAGAACCAAAATGTGGAACAAAATTGACCTGTATGAAAGTGGAACTAAGAGGTGGTAAAAGGATGTCAAATTGGATGTATATGATGTTAACATGTTAATTATACAAATAGATTATGGAAAGTGACCCATATAGGGTGCAAAATGACCCTAATATGGTGAAAAGTGACTTACATGGTTAATTAGAACCAAAATATGGACCAAAATTGACTTGTATGAATGTGGCACTAGGAGGTGGTAAAAGGATTTCTAATTGCATGTACATGATGTTGACATGTTAATTGTACCAATATATGATGGCAAGTCACTCTTATATGGTGCAAAGTGACTCTAATATGGTGAGAAGTCACTTACATGATTGATTAGAGCCAAAATGTGGCCCAAAATTGACTTCTAGGAAAGGGGTACCAAGAGGTGGTTAAAGGATGTCTAATTGCATGTACATGATGTTATCATGTTAATTGTATCAATATATGGTGACAAGTGACTCTTATAGGGTGCAAAATGACTCTAATGTGGTGAAAAGTGACTTACATGGTTGATTAGAGCCAAAATGTGGAATAAAATTAACTTGTATGAAAGTGGCATTAATAGGTGGTAAAAGGATATCAAATTGGATGTATATGATGTTAACATGTTAATTGTTGTATGTATGGTGGAAAGTGACTCTAAAATGGTGAAAAGTGACTTACATGGTTAATTATAACCAAAATGTGGAACAAAATTGACCTGTATGAAATTGGAACTAAGAGGTGGTAAAAGGATGTCAAATTGGATGCATACGATGTTAACATGTTAATTATACAAATAGATTGTGGAAAGTGACTTATATAGGGTGCAAAATGACTCTAATATGGTGAAAAGTGACTTATATGGTTAATTAGAACCAAAATGTTGAACAAAATTGACTCGTATGAATGTGGACAAGTGACTCTTATAGAGTAAAAAGTGACTCTAATATGGTGAAAAGTGACTTACATGGTTGATTAGAGCCAAAATGTGGAACAAAATTAACTTCTATGAAAGTGACATTAATAGGTGGTAAAAGGATGTCAAATTGGATATATATAATGTTAACATGTTAATTGTTGTATGTATGGTGGAAAATGACTCTTATAGGGTGCAAAGTGACTCTAATATGGTGAAAAGTGACTTACATGGTTGATTAGAACCAAAATGTGGAACAACATTTACCTGTATGAAATTGGAACTAAGAGGTGGTAAAAAGATGTCAAATTGGAAGTATATGATGTTGACATGTTAATTATATTAATAGATTGTGGAAACTTAATCATATAGGGTGCAAAATGACTCTAATATGGTGAAAAGTGACTTACATGGTTAATTAGAACCAAAATGTGGACCAAAATTGACTTGTATGAATGTGGCACTAAGAGGTGGTAAAAGGATTTCTAATTGCATGTACATGATGTTAACATGTTAATTGTACCAATATATGATGGCAAGTGACTCTTATAAGGTGCAAAGTGACTCTAATATGGTGAGAAGTCACTTACATGATTGATTAGAGCCAAAATGTGGCCCAAAATTGACTTGTAGGAAAGGGATACCAAGAGTTGGTTAAAGGATGTCTAATTGCATGTACATAATGTTAACATGGTAATTATATCAATATATGGTGACAAATGACTCTTATAGAGTAAAAAGTGACTCTAATATGGTGAAAAGTGACTTACATGGTTTGATTAGAGCCAAAATGTGGAACAAAATTAACTTGTATGAAAGTGACATTAATAGGTGGTAAAAGGATATCAAATTGCATGTACATGATGTGAACATGTTAATTCTACAAATATATGATGGCAAGTGACTTTTATAAGGTGCAAAGTGACTCTAATATGGTGAGAAGTCACTTATATGATTGATAAGAGCCAAAATGTGGCCGAAAATTAACATGTAGGAAAGGGGTACCAAGAGGTGGTTAAATGATGTCTAATTGCATGTACATGATGTTAACATGTTAATTGTATCAATATATGGTGAAAGTAACTCTTATAGGGTGCAAAGTGACTCTAATATGGTGAAAAGTGACTTAAATGGTTGATTAGAGCCAAAATGTGGAACAAAATTAACTTGTATGAAAGTTACATTAATAGGTGGTAAAAGGATGTCAAATTGGATGTATATAATGTTAACATGTTAATTGTTGTATGTAGGGTGGAAAGTGATTCTTATAGGGCGCAAAGTGACTCTAATATGGTGAAAAGTGACGTACATGGTTGATTAGAACCAAAATGTGGAACAAAATTTACCTGTATGAAAGTGGAACTAAGAGGTGGTAAAAGGATATCAAATTAGATGTATATGATGTTAACATGTTAATTATACAAATAGATTGTGGAAAGTGACTAATATAGGATGCAAAATGACTCTAATATGGTGAAAAGTGACTTACATGGTTAATTAGAACCAAAATGTGGAACAAAATTGACTCGTATGAATGTGGCACTAAGAGGTGGTAAAGGATTTCTAATTGTATGTACATGATGTTAACATGTTAATTGTACCAGTATATGATGGCAAGTGACTCTTATAAGGTGCAAAGTGACTCTAATATGGTGAGAAGTCACTTACATGATTTATTAGAGCCAAAATGTGGCCCAAAATTGACTTGTAGGAAAGGGGTACCAAGAGTTGGTTAAAGGATGTCTAATTGCATGTACATGATGTTAACATGGTAATTATATCAATATATGGTGAAAAGTGACTTACATAGTTGATTAGAGCAAAAATGTGGAACAAAATTAACTTGTATGAAAGTGACATTAATAGGTGGTAAAAGGATGTCAAATTGGATATATATAATGTCAACATGTTAATTGTTATATGTATGGTGGAAAATGACTTTTATAGGGTGCAAAGTGACTCTAATATGGTAAAAAGTGACTTACATGGTTGATTAGAACCAAAATGTGGAACAACATTTACCTGTATGAAATTGGAACTAAGAGGTGGTAAAAAGATGTCAAATTGGAAGTATATGATGTTGACATGTTAATTATACTAATAGATTGTGGAAAGTGAATCATATAGGGTGCAAAATGACTCTAATATGGTGAAAAGTGACTTACAAGGTTAATTAGAACCAAAATGTGGACCAAAATTGACTTGTATGAATGTGGCACTAAGAGGTGGTAAAAGGATTTCTAATTGCATGTACATGATGTTAACATGTTATTGTACCAATATATGAAGGCAAGTGACTCTTATAAGGTGCAAAGTGACTCTAATATGGTGAGAAGTCACTTACATGATTGATTAGAGCCAAAATGTGGCCCAAAATTGACTTGTAGGAAACGGGTACCAAGAGCTGGTTAAAGGATGTCTAATTGGATGTACATGATGTTAACATGGTAATTATATCAATATATGGTGACAAATGACTCTTATAGAGTAAAAAGTGCTCTAATATGGTGAAAAGTGACTTACATGGTTTGATTAGAGCCAAAATGTGGAACAATATTAACTTGTATGAAAGTGACATTTATAGGTGGTAAAAGCATGTCAAATTGGATGTATATAATGTTAACATGTTAATTGTTGTATGTATGGTGGAAAGTGACTCTTATAGGGCGCAAAGTGACTCTTATATGGTGAAAAGTGACTTTCATGGTTGATTAGAACCAAAATGTGGAAGAAAATTGACCTATATGAAAGTGAAACTAAGAGGTGGTAAAAGGATATCAAATTGGATGTATATGATGTTAACATGTTAATTATACAAATAGATTGTGGAAAGTGACTCATATAGGGTGCAAAATGACTCTAATATGGTGAAAAGTGACTTACATGGTTAATTAGAACCAAAATGTGGAACAAAATTGACTCGTATGAATGTGGCACTAAGAGGTGGTAAAGGATTTCTAATTCCATGTACATGATGAATATATGATGGCAAGTGACTCTTATAAGGTGCAAAGTGACTCTTATATGGTGAGAAGTCACTTACATGATTGATTAGAGCCAAAATATGGCCCAAAATTGACTTGTAGGAAAGGGGTACCAAGAGTTGGTTAAAGGATGTCTAATTGCATGTACATCATGTTAAGATGGTAATTGTATCAATATATGGTGACAAGTGACTCTTATAGAGTAAAAAGTGACTCTAATATGGTGAAAAGTGACTTACATGGTTGATTAGAGCCAAAATGTGGAACAAAATTAACTTGTATGAAAGTGACATTAATAGGTGGTAAAAGGATATCAAATTGCATGTACATGATGTGAACATGTTAATTCTACAAATATATGATGGCAAGTGACTTTTATAAGGTGCAAAGTGACTCTAATATGGTGAGAAGTCACTTATATGATTGATAAGAGCCAAAATGTGGCCGAAAATTAACATGTAGGAAAGGGGTACCAAGAGGTGGTTAAATGATGTCTAATTGCATGTACATGATGTTAACATGTTAATTGTATCAATATATGGTGAAAGTAACTCTTATAGGGTGCAAAGTGACTCTAATATGGTGAAAAGTGACTTAAATGGTTGATTAGAGCCAAAATGTGGAACAAAATTAACTTGTATGAAAGTTACATTAATAGGTGGTAAAAGGATGTCAAATTGGATGTATATAATGTTAACATGTTAATTGTTGTATGTAGGGTGGAAAGTGATTCTTATAGGGCGCAAAGTGACTCTAATATGGTGAAAAGTGACGTACATGGTTGATTAGAACCAAAATGTGGAACAAAATTTACCTGTATGAAAGTGGAACTAAGAGGTGGTAAAAGGATATCAAATTAGATGTATATGATGTTAACATGTTAATTATACAAATAGATTGTGGAAAGTGACTAATATAGGATGCAAAATGACTCTAATATGGTGAAAAGTGACTTACATGGTTAATTAGAACCAAAATGTGGAACAAAATTGACTCGTATGAATGTGGCACTAAGAGGTGGTAAAGGATTTCTAATTGTATGTACATGATGTTAACATGTTAATTGTACCAGTATATGATGGCAAGTGACTCTTATAAGGTGCAAAGTGACTCTAATATGGTGAGAAGTCACTTACATGATTTATTAGAGCCAAAATGTGGCCCAAAATTGACTTGTAGGAAAGGGGTACCAAGAGTTGGTTAAAGGATGTCTAATTGCATGTACATGATGTTAACATGGTAATTATATCAATATATGGTGAAAAGTGACTTACATAGTTGATTAGAGCAAAAATGTGGAACAAAATTAACTTGTATGAAAGTGACATTAATAGGTGGTAAAAGGATGTCAAATTGGATATATATAATGTCAACATGTTAATTGTTATATGTATGGTGGAAAATGACTTTTATAGGGTGCAAAGTGACTCTAATATGGTAAAAAGTGACTTACATGGTTGATTAGAACCAAAATGTGGAACAACATTTACCTGTATGAAATTGGAACTAAGAGGTGGTAAAAAGATGTCAAATTGGAAGTATATGATGTTGACATGTTAATTATACTAATAGATTGTGGAAAGTGAATCATATAGGGTGCAAAATGACTCTAATATGGTGAAAAGTGACTTACAAGGTTAATTAGAACCAAAATGTGGACCAAAATTGACTTGTATGAATGTGGCACTAAGAGGTGGTAAAAGGATTTCTAATTGCATGTACATGATGTTAACATGTTATTGTACCAATATATGAAGGCAAGTGACTCTTATAAGGTGCAAAGTGACTCTAATATGGTGAGAAGTCACTTACATGATTGATTAGAGCCAAAATGTGGCCCAAAATTGACTTGTAGGAAACGGGTACCAAGAGCTGGTTAAAGGATGTCTAATTGGATGTACATGATGTTAACATGGTAATTATATCAATATATGGTGACAAATGACTCTTATAGAGTAAAAAGTGCTCTAATATGGTGAAAAGTGACTTACATGGTTTGATTAGAGCCAAAATGTGGAACAATATTAACTTGTATGAAAGTGACATTTATAGGTGGTAAAAGCATGTCAAATTGGATGTATATAATGTTAACATGTTAATTGTTGTATGTATGGTGGAAAGTGACTCTTATAGGGCGCAAAGTGACTCTTATATGGTGAAAAGTGACTTTCATGGTTGATTAGAACCAAAATGTGGAAGAAAATTGACCTATATGAAAGTGAAACTAAGAGGTGGTAAAAGGATATCAAATTGGATGTATATGATGTTAACATGTTAATTATACAAATAGATTGTGGAAAGTGACTCATATAGGGTGCAAAATGACTCTAATATGGTGAAAAGTGACTTACATGGTTAATTAGAACCAAAATGTGGAACAAAATTGACTCGTATGAATGTGGCACTAAGAGGTGGTAAAGGATTTCTAATTCCATGTACATGATGAATATATGATGGCAAGTGACTCTTATAAGGTGCAAAGTGACTCTTATATGGTGAGAAGTCACTTACATGATTGATTAGAGCCAAAATATGGCCCAAAATTGACTTGTAGGAAAGGGGTACCAAGAGTTGGTTAAAGGATGTCTAATTGCATGTACATCATGTTAAGATGGTAATTGTATCAATATATGGTGACAAGTGACTCTTATAGAGTAAAAGTGACTCTAATATGGTGAAAAGTGACTTACATGGTTGATTAGAGCCAAAATGTGGAACAAAATTAACTTGTATGAAAGTGACATTAATAGGTGGTAAAAGGATGTCAAATTGGATATATATAATGTTAACATGTTAATTGTTGTATGTATGGTGGAAAATGACTTTTATAGGGTGCAAAGTGACTCTAATATGGTGAAAAGTGACTTTATGGTTGATTAGAACCAAAATGTGGAACAACATTTACCTGTATGAAATTGGAACTAAGAGGTGGTAAAAAGATGTCATATTGGAAGTATATGATGTTGACATGTTAATTATACTGATAGATTGTGGAAAGTGAATCTTATAGGGTGCAAAATGACTCTAATATGGTGAAAAGTGACTTACATGATTAATTAGAACCAAAATGTGGACCAAAATTGACTTGTATGAATGTGGCACTAAGAGGTGGTAAAAGGATTTCTAATTGCATGTACATGATGTTAACATGTTAATTGTACCAATATATGATGGTAAGTGACTCTTATAAGGTGCAAAGTGACTCTAATATGGTGAGAAGTCACTTACATGATTGATTAGAGCCATAATGTGGCCCAAAATTGACTTGTAGGAAAGGGGTACCAAGAGTTGGTTAAAGGATGTCTAATTGCATGTACATGATGTTAACATGGTAATTATATCAATATATGGTGACAAATGACTCTTATAGAGTAAAAAGTGACTCTAATATGGTGAAAAGTGACTTACATGGTTTGATTAGAGCCAAAATGTGGAACAAAATTAACTTGTATGAAAGTGACATTAATAGGTGGTAAAAGCATGTCAAATTGGATGTATATAATGTTAACATGTTAATTGTTGTATGTATGGTGGAAAGTGAATCTTATAGGGCGCAAAGTGACTCTAATATGGTGAAAAGTGACTTACATGGTTGATTAGAACCAAAATGTGGAAGAAAATTGACCTGTATGAAAGTGAAACTAAGAGGTGGTAAAAGGTTATCAAATTGGATGTATATGATGTTAACATGTTAATTATACAAATAGATTGTGGAAAGTGACTCATATAGGGTGCAAAATGACTCTAATATTGTGAAAAGTGACTTACATGGTTAATTAGAACCAAAATGTGGAACAAAATTGACTCGTATGAATGTGGCACTAAGAGGTAGTAAAGGATTTCTAATTGCATGTACATGATGTTAACATGTTAATTGTACCAATATATGATGGCAAATGACTCTTATAAGGTGCAAAGTGACTCTAATATGGTGAGAAGTCACTTACATGATTGATTAGAGCCAAAATGTGGCCCAAAATTGACTTGTAGAAAAGGGGGTACCAAGAGTTGGTTAAAGGATGTCTAATTGCATGTACATCATGTTAAGATGGTAATTGTATCAATATATGGTGACAAGTGACTCTTATAGAGTAAAAAGTGACTCTAATATGGTGAAAAGTGACTTACATGGTTGATTAGAGCAAAAATGTGGAACAAAATTAACTTGTATGAAAGTGACATTAATAGGGGGTAAAAGGATGTCAAATTGGATATATATATGTTAACATGTTAATTGTTATATGTATGTGGAAAATGACTCTTATAGGGTGCAAAGTGACTCTAATATGGTGAAAAGTGACTTACATGGTTGATTAGAACCAAAATGTGGAACAACATTTACCTGTATGAAATTGGAACTAAGAGGTGGTAAAAAGATGTCAAATTGGAAGTATATGATGTTGACATGTTAATTATACTAATAGATTGTGGAAAGTGAATCATATAGGTGCAAAATGACCTCTAATATGGTGAAAAGTGACTTACATGGTTAATTAGAACCAAAATGTGGACCAAAATTGACTTGTATGAATGTGGCACTAAGAGGTGGTAAAAGGATTTCTAATTGCAGGTACATGATGTTAACATGTTAATTGTACCATATATGATGGCAAGTGACTCTTATAAGGTGCAAAGTGACTCTAATATGGTGAGAAGTCACTTACATGATTGATTAGAGCCAAAATGTGGCCCAAAATTGACTTGTAGGAAAGGGGTACCAAGAGTGGTTAAAGGATGTCTAATTGCATGTACATGATGTTAACATGGTATATATCAAATATGGTGCAAATGACTCTTATAGAGTAAAAAGTGACTCTAATATGGTGAAAGTGACTTACATGGTTGATTAGAGCCAAAATGTGGAACAAAATTAACTTGTATGAAAGTGACATTAATAGGTGGTAAAAGGATATCAAATTGCATGTACATGATGTGAACATGTTAATTCTACAATATATGATGGCAAGTGACTTTATAAGGGGCAAAGTGACTCAATATGGTGAGAAGTCACTTATGATTGATAAGAGCCAAAATGTGGCCGAAAATTAACTTGTAGGAAAGGGGTCCAAGAGGTGGTAAAGGATGTCTAATTGCATGTACATGATGTTAACATGTTAATTGTATCAATATATGGTGAAAGACTCTATAGGGTGCAAAGTGACTCTTAATATGGTGCAAAGGACTTACATGGTTGATTAGAGCCAAACTGGGAACAAAATTAACTTGTATGAAAGTGACATTAATAGGTGGTTAAAAGGACGGTCAAATTGGATGTCTATACTGTTAACATGTTAATTGTTGTATGTAGGGTGGAAAGTGATTCTTATAGGGCGCAAAGTCGACTCTATATGGTGAAATAGTGACCGTACTGGTTGATTAGAATCCAAATGTGCGAACAAAATTACCTTGTTAGAAAGTGGAACTGAAGAGGTGGTAAAAGGATATTCAAATTAGGATGTATATTGTATGTAACACATGTTAATTTATACAAATAGATTGTGGAAAGTGACTAATTATAGGATGCAAATGGACTCTAATATGGTGAAAAGTGACTTACATGGTTACATTAGAACCAAAATGTGGAACAAAATTGGACTGTATGAATTGTTGGCACTAAGAGGTGGTAAAGGATTTTCTAATTGTATGTACATTGATGTTAACATGTTAATTTGTACCAGTATCTGATGGCAAGTGATCTTATAAGGTGCAAAGTGACTTAATATGGTGAGAAGCACTTACATGATTTATTAGAGCCAAAATGTGGCCCAAAATTGACTTGTAGGAAAGGGGTACCAAGAGTTGGTTAAAGGATGTCTAATTGCATGTAACATGAATGTAACATGGAAATATAAAAATATATGGTGAAAAGTGACTTACATAGTTGATTAGAGCCAAAATGTGGAACAAAATTAACTTGTATGAAAGTGACATTAATAGGTGGTTAAAAGGATGTCAAATTGGATATATATAATGTCAACATGTTAATTGTTGTATGTATGGTGGAAAATGATTTTATAGGGTGCAAAGTGACTCTAATATGGTGAAAAGTGACTTACATGGTGATTAGAACCAAAATGTGGAACAACATTACCTGTATGAAATTGGAACTAAGAGGTGGTAAAAAGATGTCAAATTGGAAGTATATGATGTTGACATGTTAATTATACTAATAGATTGTGGAAAGTGAATCATATAGGGTGCAAAATGACTCTAATATGGTGAAAAGTGACTTACAAGGTTAATTAGAACCAAAATGTGGACAAAATTGACTTGTATGAATGTGGCACTAAGAGGTGGTAAAAGGATTTCTAATTGCATGTACATGATGTTAACATGTTATTGTACCAATATATGAAGGCAAGTGACTCTTATAAGGTGCAAAGTGACTCTAATATGGTGAGAAGTCACTTACATGATTGATTAGAGCCAAATGTGGCCCAAAATGACTTGTAGGAAAGGGGTACCAAGAGTGGTTAAAGGATGTCTAATTGGATGTACATGATGTTAACATGGTAATTATATCAATATATGGTGACAAATGACTCTTATAGAGTAAAAAGTGCTCTAATATGGTGAAAAGTGACTTACATGGTTTGATTAGAGCCAAAATGTGGAACAATATTAATTGTATGAAAGGACATTTAATAGGTGGTAAAAGCATGTCAAATTGGATGTATATAATGTTAACATGTTAATGTTGTATGTATGGTGGAAAGTGACTCTTATAGGGCGCAAAGTGACTCTAATATGGTGAAAAGTGACTTTCATGGTTGATTAGAACCAAAATGTGGAAGAAAATTGACCTGTATGAAAGTGAACTAAGAGGTGGTAAAAGGATATCAAATTGGATGTATATGATGTTAACATGTTAATTATAAAATAGATTGTGGAAAGTGATCAATAGGGTGCAAAATGACTCTAATATGGTGAAAAGTGACTTACATGGTTAATTAGAACCAAAATGTGGAACAAAATGACTCGTATGAATGTGGCACTAAGAGGTGGTAAAGGATTTCTAATTGCATGTACATGATGAATATATGATGGCAAGTGACTCTTATAAGGTGCAAAGTGACTCTATATGGTGAGAAGTCACTTACATGATTGATTAGAGCCAAAATGTGGCCCAAAATTGACTTGTAGGAAAGGGTGTACCAAGAGTTGGTTAAAGGATGTTCTAATTGCATGT